>NW_012267240.1:15515076-15537631 GCF_000151885.1 Dipodomys ordii
AAGGAGGAGGCTGCAATGCTTGGTAAGAAATGTATGCATTATCTTGCCCATGTAATTGTAACCCCTCTGTACAGTATGTTCACAAATAAAATAAAATTTAAAAAAAAGAGTGCCTTGACTAGATATGGACACAGCCCAGATGCCCCACAATAGATGAGTGGATCCCCAAAACTGGTAGTTATACATTATGGAATCTTATATAGCTATCAGAAAGAATACAATAATGCCATTCACAGGGAAATGGATGGAACTAGAACAAATCATGTTAAGTGAGGTAAGCCAAGCTCAGAGAGACAAATTGCATATTCTCTCTGATACGTGGAAATTAGATCTAAAATACCCTGGGATATAATAATAAATTACACAGGATTCTAGATACTCACACACAATAAGACCAAAAGAGGCAAGAAACACAAAGGTGCAATGCCTAAGTAATTATATAAAATAATATACATACTCAAATGAACTCTAAATGATGGAAACAAGAGATCTCCCTTTTTCTTTCTGTTTTTTAGTTTTTAGTTTTTGATGATTCTGTCTTCTTTATTGTGCGTATAGGATATTCAAGTGTACATCTTTGAAAGAGTTAGGGAGAGGGTACAGAACTCCAGGGGAAAAGGGTGAAAAACTGCAGCAGAAGAGCTCATCGGACACTGATAAGAGTAAACTATACATCTCATAGGTAGAGAAGATACCATACGAAAAATAAATGCACTCATTACCTAACTCATGTCATTGTAATCCTTCTGTATATCACCTCTATAATACCAATAAAGTAAATTAATAATATAAATAAAATAAACATAAAATGAAAAAAAAAAAGATTGCTTTTCATGGCTTCCATGAAATGTGCTAGAACACCCCTGGCTGATTGGTTTGGTAACACCCAGGAAAACGTTGAGCCCACATAGGAGTTGTCCTGGCCTTCCTGGAATAAGGTTAGCTTTTGGAACTATTTCTATGACTGAGACTCTTTTGCCTCTATCCATTGGCACTCAATGTGTGTGCATGCTGGGTGTGGTAGGGGGAGGCCTTGAACTCAGAGCCCTGTTTCATTTTCTGCTCACAGTTGGTGCTCTGCTACTTCAACCATGCCTCTACACTGGCATTTTACAGAATAATTGAACATAGAGTTGGACATTTCTCTGCTTGGGCTGGGTTTGAACTGTGAATCTCCAGGTCTCAGCTTCCTGAGTAGCTATAATTACAGGTGTAATCCACTGGCACCCAGCTCATTAACATTTTTAATTGTCTGTAGTGATAATCCAGGGAAACATGCTGGGGATTTGGGCATTAACCTGGGAACTGAGGACGTGTCTCAGAGCTCATGCCTTCAACTGTAGCAAAAATCACAAATTCAAAGGATTTCATTTAAAATAAAAAACCCTCAAGGACATGGAATTCTATGGCAAGTTCCTTCCATGTCTCTCCTGGTAAATGTTCATCTACCAGCATTCAAATATCCCCAGGGTGGTCCTTGCCTTTCTGTTGAAGTTACTTCTGACTGAAGACATTCGACATTGCTGAAGTAAGCTCCCTTATAGTGTCTGTTCAGCTTTGAAGTGTAGAGAGCAGAAAGTGTAACCCTCTTAATGGAGATGCACTTCATTTCACTCATGAGTTATCATGAGCAATCTCATCCAAGGCCTTCCTGAAATCCAAAAGATGCCACACTACTCCCTTGAAGGCAGCCTAAAAACTCTGCCCCTGAAAGAAGTCAAATCACTGTGTACTGTCTTAAGTACACTTTGATCTACCGCTTCATCATTCACCTGTTCTCTGATGAACTAGGCACTACTATTTCTTTGGGATTTTCTAATTGGTCCATTATTAGTTTATGTTACATCTTGCCTATAGTGGACATAAAATTCTGTCCCTCATCTTAGGATATTTGAGAATGATGACTAGTTATGAATACACATCTCAAATCCACCACGGAATGGATAGCCAAACATCTCCATCATTTCCTGGTGGAATGTAGTGGAATTTAGTGTATGTGATCTAGAAAGCAGTCTTGAAGCCATACCAAGAGTCTGTTATGCCTAGCACCTTGAGCCAAGTCTGGGAACAAAAGCATTTACATATGTATTCCTTTCTGGAACTCCAGCTTTTCTGAGGGAAGAGCTCAGACAATACCTATGACCTATGAATGACGATTGTGACATTCATGATCAAATCTTTATAGGCAGGAAAGCCAAATCAAACTAAATGGTCAACATTGATGTGTGACCACATCAAATAAGAAAAGACAAGTACTTTGGCCCGGTCGCGGCGGGGGTCGGGGGGGGGGGAGGGAATGGGAAGGGATAAGAAGGGGAAACAAAGGAGGAGGCAACAATGCTTGATAAGAAATGTACTCATTATCTTGCCCATGTAATTGTAACCCCTCTCCCCTCTATATGGTATTTTCACAATTTTAAAAAAAGACTATAATCATATATATATATAATTATATATGCACATATGTACATATATATAATTATATAAGATATTGATTCCATTTAAAAAGAAAGGCATTACATGTAGAAAAGTTATAGCTGGTTAATGGAATTACTGTTTTTGACTTTTCTCTAGGCTTCAATTGGTCTGCCTTTAATATCTGATTATAAGTTATCTTCAGTCATTTTACTAGGGTTACAATGATTTAGGATTATCCATCTGGAGCTATATCAAAGAGGAATGAAGTTTATACCACCTCTTATCAAAAAATGCACAGTGTAAAAAGCTAAAGTTGAAAAAACTATTTCTGTGAAATGTTTTGGAGAGGGAAAATGGAGGTGAGAGCAGTGAACCTCACTTTTTTCTGCAGGGCCTGGAGTTTGAACTCAGGTCCTGGGCACCATCTCTGAGCTTCTTTTGCTCAGAGCGTACTCTACCAGTTGAGCACAGCTCCACTTCTAGCTTTTTGGGTGATTAATTGGAGATAATAGTCTCATAGACTTTCCTGCCTGGCCAGCTTCAAACCATGATCCTTAGACCTCAGCCTCCTGAGTAGCTAGGATGACATGTGTGAGCCACTGGCACCTGGCTGAATACCACTTTTGCTATCAGCCTTTCAAGTCTGCCCTAGCTTTCAAACTCACCTTCATATATATCTATGAACTCCATGGATGTTGACATTTTAATAAAGTGTAATGTTAACATTTTAACCACAAGAGAAAGGAGGAAACTCGGTTTAAAAATTGTAAGTACTTACTAGTGCTGGGAATTTTTTCCAGGATCTTTCTTGGATGAAGCAAAACATCAACCATGCCCTTAATGGCCTCCTGTACAGGGACGGAAGTTGGAAGATGATGAGAATACAGGAAGTAGGGAGTCATGGTTTGGATATGATTCTGTAGAGCTACATTTTGACAATGTTAGCGGGTCTACGAAGGAAACCTTGTAGGATCATTTGAACTTGACTTTGTCAGGACTAAAAGTACAGCAGAGGTGTCCCTAATCTGAAGTCACAGCATAAGCAATGGCAGAAAACACATGAAGAATTGTCTTGGTGGTTGGAGGTCAAGCACTGGGTGCCAAATGGGTTGGGTTGAAAAGAAGCCATTCATGGTGGTATTGTTAGCTGTACTTCCAGTAATGGTATTGTCATGTCATCCAAGAAATACTAGTAGACAGTAAATGTTTTCAAGCCAAAGAGTAATATGATCAGAGCTGTGCTTTGTTTTGTTGTTGTTGTTCTCATTGTTGTTAATTTTTGGTACTGGTAACTGGCATAGAACCCAAAGCCTTCTCCATGGTAACCTTATACTCTTTACCACTCAGTTCACTCCCAGCCTTAGCTGTTCTTTACAGATCAGTCTAGCAGTTGCTAGACTGGCTAGGAAAAAAAAATGAACATAAAGAGATGTCAGGACTAATTAGAAGGATTCAAACAAGACACAAAAAAGCCTGCGTCTACATAGAGCGTCTACCTCTGCTCCTACTGCCATGATAAAGTGTCCTACGCCATGGCATCCTTGCATTCTGCAAATCGTAGTTCCAAGCAACCAGCAAACATAGTGTCACTTCTATTGTATCTTACCAGTTACAAGCAAGTCACCAAGGTCTGACCAGATTCAAAGGTCAAGGGACATAGAATACCCATCTCCTAGGGGGAAGGGTGTCAGAAAATTTGCTGATGTTTTAAGAACTGCATAGCTCTGTATAGTTCTATTGTTTTTCCTTTCTTTGTCTGCATCTTCCCATTGATTTCTCAGTCTATTGTATCCTCTTGAGGATTCCCTCAAGTTCTGTAAGCCAACAGATCAATTCCATCACCCCCTACATCTCCCTGAGCTACTATGGCCTGCCACATATTAAACAGGACCCCTAACATCAAAAACCTCAAGGTGGAATCTTGGAGTCATGGCAAAGGTTTTTACCCTTAATCAACAGACAATCTTGATGGCAAGATTTTAGCTATGCTATTATGAGTATCCTTCAGACGTTGATTACTTCCAACAACTTCATTTGGAAAATTATATTTTAAAAAAACAGAAACAATGAGTTCATATGACTTCAATGAAGTATCTCTCAAGAATTTCAAAGGTAAAGGTTAAGCATCATTTAGGAAAAAGTAAAATTAAAAAATGGCAATGGATCTCCATATAACTATTGTCTCATTAAGGAGATTACAGAAAAGGGGCTTTCTTCATAAAAACTACAGTATTATGAATGTCCTTAACTTTAAGAAATATAAACTAAACTGGCTGACAGTGTCCAGATACAATCCATCATCATGGTTTCCCATGACTCATTTCAGTTGACATTAGACTCCCTCACAAAATTCAGGAATGTTCAATGCTAATGTTGAATGCAATTTTAAGCAATGTGTGTTAATAAATGATAAGGATAAGTCTCTGTATTCTTAGCTAAAATGAATGCAAGGAAATGCTTTCCTCCATGAGGTCACCCTCAAATCTTATAATACAACTTAGCAGAAGTGAAAAGTAAGGGAAGATTCTCGATCACAAAGAATCCAGAACGCTAGCTATCACTCTGTGTGTGATTTTCTGTTGTTCGATGGTGAGCCTGGGTTTATGGCCCCAGGAATATTCTAAGGATTGCCTTGATGTGAAGCACAAATAGAGCTCACAGGTGGAACTCTTTTCCTTCACTCTTCATGTTTCACTGTCTCCAGAGAGACCTCCATTAGAAGAAGACTCCTGTCCTCTTCTTCCATTCTTCATTCAGTCCACTCCATAGTAGAAGGGTATACACACTTGTGAGTGGCAGGCTCTCGCACTCCATTTCTCCACTGAACAACTCTAACAACTATAAACTCATCTACAAAGTATCTACTGCACAGCTTTCAAATGGGGATTCTCTCTCTTTTCTTTTCTCTCTATCCCTCATTTATTTCCCCACTAAATGAAGTTGCTGACCAGTGAATTTGGAAGGAAGGACTTAAGGTTCCACCCCATACCCTTCCTTTTCTTCTCCAGAGATGTGTGTTCTACTCTACTCTGTGCAAAAAGACAATAGCCTTGTGGGTGGTCTATAGTTAGTATACTGTAGCGGGGGCTCTGATAACAGTACATCTATTTATGGGTGAAATCTTTTTTACATACGTTTTTATTGTAAAAATACTGTACAGAGGGGTTACAGTTACATGAGCAAGGTAATGAGTACATTTCCTATCAAGCATTGTTGCCTCCTCCTTTGCTTTTCCCCTACCATCCCTTCTCTCCCACCTCCACACTCTCCTCCACCCCCCTAAATTGTAAAGTTTGTTTTTCAGCATAGTGTTTTGTGCATCTCATTGTTACAATGGGTCAACCTATATCCGTATTTAGGCATTTTGTTTTTTTCCCTTCCCCTCTCCAAATTATAGAAGTGTATATACAAGATGCAGGGCACCGACATCAAATACAGTGAAAACAGGGGTTATACCATGAGGGAGGAACATACAAAGAAACAAAAAAATTACATGGTACATTATAAATAAGTTAGAAGTAATAGCAAGACAGAAAGAAAAAACCACTATCTTGGGACTCATTTCGCTTAGCATCATCTATCTGGTCATAGCTTTTTATCTTTTCTGCTTGTCTCAGACATATACTAGTTATTGCAAATAAGGGAAACCATGGGACCTATATTTCTTTAGGCCTGGCTTACTTCACTAAATAGAATTTTTTCCAAGTCTTTCCATTTCCTAACAAATGGGCAATGTCATTCTTTCTGATGGAGGCATAGAATTCCATTGTGTATATATACCACATTTTCTTGATCCATTCATCTACTGAAGGGCATCTGGGTTGGTTCCATATATTAGCTATGGTAAATAATGCTGCATAGTTGTGCTAGTTAGCTTTAGTATGGTCTTGTTTGTGATCAGTTGAGTAAATGCCCAAAAGTGGGATTGCTGGGTCATAGGGAAGCTCTATGTGGAGTCTTTTGAGGAACCTCCATACTGCTTTCCAAAGTGGTTGACCAAGTTTACAATCCCACCAACAATGCAGTAGGGTTCCCTAATGGCCACATCCCCTCCAGCATCTGTTGTTGTTAGAGTTCTTGATTTTAGCCGTTCTAGCTGGGGTGAGGTGGAATCTCAATGTTGTTTTGAGTGAAATCTTTTTTTTACCAAACCCATTTGGCTGCAGACACAAGCCACCTTCTTCCCAATCACAAAAGATTATTTTCTAGACATTCACCTGCCTTCTGAGTCTTTCAATTGCTTCTAAAAATCAGGAATGAGAGAGTACAAGTCCAGCCTGAGCAGGAAAGTCCTTCATATTCTTATCTCTAATAAATCACCAAAATGCCAGAAGTGAAGTTATGGCTCAAGTGGTAGAGCACTAGCCTTAAGCAAAAAAGCTCGGAGACAGAGCCTAGGCCCTGAGTTCAAACCCCAGGAATAGTGTGCACACACACACACACACACACACACACACTCTCACAATTGAAGAATTTCAACTTCAGTCCAGCTTATTCTAAGCTCACGTATTCTCATCTTCTTGAGGATTCTGGATGTGCAAGCACTGAAAGGCAACCCATTTGGCCATATTTGCAACATGAGCAGACCCTCCAACCACATTAGATGAGAGAGGAGAGCAGTGTACACTTCCAAAGATTATTGAGAGTCTCAAAATTCAAAATGACAGTAAATTCAACATGCGGGTTTAGTGGCGAATGTATAGTGCCTACAAACAACCTTCCATGATGGCATGGCAGATATGTCCCTCTACGAGTTCCAGCATGGCATGTCTTGTTCCCACAGTGCCTCAGGCTCCTGTTCAAATGTTTCTTCTTCCCATAATGCCCTGTGAGCCCACTCAACCAATGAAAAGAGCCAGGGCAGTGCATGTGCAAACTATCAAGCCATCAGTGCAAAGCCCAGGGGAAGAGAGATGGTAGGAGCCCCCACTCTATAAAATCTGCCATCTGAGAGGACTCCATTGGACTGCTCTTCAAGGCCCCATCTCTGGGTGAAGAATCTTCCTTCTTTCAAGGCTTTCCTTTTACTTTCAAGTAAACTTTGTTTACCTAAACAAAAAAAAATACACAAAAAGACTTCCTCAACTAGAATCTTGTATTTGTAGTTTACTATGTCATAGAGAAACAGACTTAACAACCTGATCCTAAAGCAGAATGTCCACAAAAGAAGGCAGCCCCATCTTCCAGGCAACAAATGGCTCAGATTGTGCAGAGGATCAGATCTGGGTCCTTTGTACCTATACGTGACTCCAGTTCCAGTTTTTGAAAATGAGGCTCCAGGGCTAGTCTTCAGTCCAGGAGACAGGCAGAAAGAGACTTTCTTGTTGATTCATCAAAGGCCATGTTCTCTAAACAAGATATAAGCCAGCTGTGAGGGAGAAAACCCTATCTACAGCCCATCCCCGCTTCGTGCTGTGTGTTGGTGTTGGCACTATACGGAATCCCATGAGAATCTGGTTTCCAGAATGAGTGAGGAGTTGGAAACTGGGAAAATCTGCCAGGGAGGAGAGAAAATCCTTTGATTTCCAGCTCCACCCCCCTTCTCTGACTGTCACTAAATCTCCCTATGGTTGCACATCTTCCTCAATAATGTTTCTGGTCCCTGTGAATGATCTTAGGATTTCTCAAGCCTTTCAAGAGTGTCTTTTTTTTTTAATTTTTATTTTTTGGCCATCCTTTTTCCAAGTTTTTGCACTGTTCTGTTCTATGACGTACTCACTCATCTGCTGAAGATTCTCCTGCCTTTTCAGCTTCCTCTAAAATAAATATGATCTGCCCTAACTCTGTCCTGCTTCTTCCTTCCAGGATGTGGCTGGCTGCATGAAGTCAAGGGTTGAGATCAAAGAGAGGCCGCTCCCACACAAGAGAAAACATCCATCTTCCCTTGGAGTCTCTTATTCCTGCAGATAGTGTGACCTGGAGGATGGGGACAGTCAAGATTGAGAGATGCTTCCCTTTCTCACTCCTAATCATGAGTGAATGAGTCTGGCTTCCTAGAGAGGGAAGGAAACCCAGCTACACTGCAATTTATCACCAGCCTAGTCTTGCCTGTTGGAAAATTACTAAACACTGGACATGAATCTACAGCTCAGAGATTTCTCTCTTAACCCTCTTTGATAAGCAAGAATCAGAAACTTAACTCTACAGGATTTCCTCACCTACCTCTCCAAACAAGAAGAAATAAAGTAGCCAGGTGCTGGTGGCTCACACCTGTAATCCTAGCTACTCAGGAGGCTGAGATCTGAGGATCTCGGTTCAAAGCCAGCCGAGGCAGGAAAGTCCATGAGACTCTTGTCTCTAATAAACCACTAGAAAACCGGAAGTGGCGCTGTGGCTCAAGCAGTAGAGTACTTGTCTTGAGCTGAAGAGTGCAGGGATAGCGCCCAAGCCTAGAGTTCAAGCCCCATGATCGACAAAAAAAAGAAAGAAAGAGAGAGAGAGAGAAAAAGTATTCCAAAGCAGTATTTCTCAAAGCCACAGAGATTCCAGATCTCCTGTTGTGTTTATTTATTTTCAGGACTCACACAACCTCTGAAAGGATCTGACCCCAAGGTTTTCTAAGTTACACGTGTCTTACTTTTATAAGCTGGGAGAGCAATCTCATTGCAGACAAAGGGACATCAGAAAAAAACTGTTATCTACATCTAAGCAAAGTATATATATCTTTGCTCTGAACTTCTTCAGGGAGACAGAGAGAAAGAGAGAGAGAGAGAGAGAATTCATACACAAAAAAATCAATAAATATAATCCATATCCATTCAAAATTGATCCTCCATTAGGGAATCACACACACACACACACACACACACCTCTGAGAGAGACATTATTAAAGTGTAACCTTTTAGCTGGGCACCAGTGGTCACACCTGTAATCCCAGCTACTCAGGCTGAGATCTGTGCATCACAGTTTGAAGCCAGCCCAGGCAGGAAAACCCATGGGACTCTCATCTCCAAAAAAATTCCAGAAGTAGAGCTGTAGCTCAAGTGGTAGAGCACTAACTGTGAGCATAAAAGCTCAGGCACAGTGCCCAGGCCCTGAGTTCAAGCCCCAGATCTGACACACAGCTAACTTCTCATGAAATGTGTCTATTTCTTCTTGAATTACTTTAGTGGTTCCTCAAGAGAGGTTGGGTGGGGAGATTGAAATTATTAACCCTCATTTTAAAATAAGAAACAAACAAAAAGCAACAATAAGTAGGGGCTAGAGGATAAATTCAGTGGTAGAATGCATGTTTAACTTACTCAAGGCCTTGGGTTCAATACATTAAAAAAAACAAATAGCAACTGCTTCAAATATCTAACTCATCACAATTCCATTTATATCTTGGTCCTTTCAACTGTCTCATCAACAGATATTGTCCTCCAGGTATAAAAGACATCAACCTTCTAGCTATTATGTGTGCATGGAAGAGACTCACAGTGTTCCTATATTAAACACACAATGAATTGGAGTTGAAAAGATAGTCTTACTCTAACAGATTGCCTAAAATGTTGGCATCATTGATTCACTTTCTCCAGAGCTTGAACATATGCATCAAAATGTTATATATACTTCCAGGTATGGCTGATAATTCAGGAGCCAGTGAATCTTCCAATTTGAACAGCCATAGCTTTTGTTCTTGAAAGAGGCTTCTGGGTGGAATTTTTTTAAATTCCATTGTATGTCTTGTTTGGTTTTTTTTTTTAATTGTCCAAGATTGGGATTCGAACTCACTTTCTGATGCTTGCTTTCACTCATTGGCTGGCACACTACTACTTGAGCCATGCCTCTCACCCAAATATTCCATGTTACACAACTCGAGAAATGTATACTTTCAGCCCTCATGGGTCTGTGTCTATATTAATTATAACAAATGCTTCATACAGATTGGTAGCCTACAGATCTCAATGGATCCACAATTGGACCAATAAATTTCCCACTGGTTTGGGGGAGGGGGTCCTCAGTCTAGACCAAATCCACTAGCTGTTGTCATGTAGACGGTCTTAATTGAACCAATAAATCCAGAAACCCATCAGTTGGGGGGTGGGGGGCGGGAGTCAGGGAGGAGCAGAGATCACTCACAAAGGAGAAAAACAAAGCACTGCCCAGGATAGAGTGGAGGTGTCCCCTTGCTTCTCCTGTGGGAAGAGAAGAATCTTAGGAAACTTGATGATTCCTTTAGTAGGAAAATAATGAGGCTTAAATCCTGCTGATAGTGCAAAGCCAGCTCAGGAAGTGTCACCACCAAGCTAACGCTCCTCCAGTCCTAGTGACAGTGATGAATGGCCTGAAAGGGACACTGCTCGGGCTTGGAAAGGGTTTGCACAGTTTGTTACTCTTACGGGGAGCTATTTGCAGACTGCAGAAAGGGTTGGAGTAATCACTGTCATGGTGTCTGCACAGCATGGAGCTCAGGGGGAAAAGAAGACTACGTGGCATTTCTCTCCTGCTTGAAAACTTGTGATCTGTGCATTTATAGTATGTTGCCTTCCCCCTAAAAATCAGAGAATGGAATGTTAATGTTACAATTTATAGCGTGCTTATCAACAGATCAGCTTATGGATAGCTGTGAGCAAAGAAAGTCACTCTTAGGAGAGACCATTCTCTTTCCCTTTGGTCTTGGATATGACTTTGGAGCAAGGTGCTGGGGACAGAACCCAGGGTTTTGTGCATACTAAGAATGCACTCTAGCCGGATGCTGGTAGCTCATGCCTGTAATCCTAGCCACTCAGGAGGTTGAAATCTGAGGGTAGAGGTTCAAAGCCAGCCTAGGCAGGAAAATAAACCACCAGAAAACCGGAAGTGGCACTGTGGCTCAAATGGTAGAGCACTAGCCTTGAGCTGAAGAGCTAAGGGACAGAGCCCAGGCCCAGAGTTCAAGCCCCACGACCAACAAATATAATAATAATAATGTGCTCTACCACTGAATTATGCCTCCAGTCCTCTATTATAGTTGGATATAAACACAGCCATAACACTTGTCATACATTCAGAATCAGAATAACTACCATTTCATACAATTGTTCTTTAGAAACTTAGCATCTGTTACATCTTCAGACTTCCCCCCCCCCAATCCTGGGGCTTGAACTCTATGCCTGGGAGGTGTCACTGAGCAACACTTTTGCTTAAGGATAGTGCTCTACCACTTGAGCTACAGCACCACTTCTGGCTTTTTCTGTGATTAATAATTAGAGATAGGAGTCTCAGGAACTTGCCTTCCCAGGCTGGATGTTAACTGCAGTCTTCAGATCTCAGCCTCCTGTGTAGCTAGGATTACAGGCATGAGCCATCGGCCCCCTGCATACCTCTTCAGATTTCTGTCTTATCTCTTTGTCTCTAGATTTCAAATCTCTATTTCCTGGAACATAGGCAAATTAATTAGAAGACCAGTAATTTTCCAAACTAAAATCTTCCAATGGGCTTCATCAAATGAATGGTAGATTTATTCTTAAAGTCCTAGAGAAGTACAAAAAAGAAGAATAAATCCTCTGGTTATTCAGTTGATATCAGAAAACTGTAATTATTTCAATAGTACTCTCATGCTTCAGATATTTTCAGAACTGTGTTTTCAGGGCCCTTTTTGCAAACCAGTCTCACTCTTTTACCTTAAGATGTCATTTAAGCAATCATAAAGTTCTGCAGCTTGTACATTCAATTTATCCATTGGTGTTGCTTCAGGTGCTGTTTTGCCAAAAAGATAATTGAAAAGGGACAGTATTTGGACAATAAAGAACATCTAAATTTAGTATAGTCTTTGAATGCTCTTTTTTCATCTAGTATTGGGGGCTTTGAGCTCAGGGCCTCACAGTTAATAGGCAAGTGCTCTCTTTCTTGAGCCATGCCCCCAGCCCTTTTGCTTTTATTTTTGAGCTAAGGTCTCACTAACTTTGCCTAAGCTGGCCTCTGGGATTACAATCATGCACTACCACATCTGGCTGTAAGCTCTTATTTTAACTGAGAATCTAAAACTGCTCAATAAGAACATAGGAAAAAAAGGCACTTAATTTGTGAATTAGCTTCATGGCTACATTATGCTTTTATTTATTTCTATTAAGATGCTGATGCATTCCAAATCTATTTCTGTTTCATATCATTGCTCAATGTCAGAAACAAAATAAAACAAAGTCAGATATTTCTATACGCTGACCGTAGTGATATGATCATTCACCTGTGAGTATTTTTCCAATTCTTCCTCTTTTTGTCAGTACTGGGGTTTGAACTCAGGGCCTTGCACTTGTCAGGCTGGTACAATACCATGTCTCTAGACTTATTTTTCACAGGTTATTTTTAGGGTGGGGTCTCCCTTCTCACTCAGCACACCCCTGAGCTGCAGTCAGCCTATTCCATACTTCCCATGGTCGCTGAGATTGCACGCATGCCATCACACCCAGCTCTCCTCCATAAAGTTGGAGTCTCACAGACTTTTCTGTCCAGGCTCAGCTGGCTTTCTTCCCAGTCTCAAACTCATATGTAGTTTGGGGTGACAGGTGCATGTCATTATACCCAGCTACAGATTGAGAGAGGGATCTCGTGATTTTTTTCTGCCCAGGCTGCCTGCAACCCCAATCCTCTCACATTGAGTCTCAGCCTCCCTCATAGCTAAGATCACAGGCATGAGTGACCAATGCCTAGCTTCCTTACTTCTGCCCAAGGCAATTTTTAACCCTAGTTGAATGTAGTGTAATATTATCTGATTGGGGGGTGGGGAAGAGGGTTAAGAGAGTAGGAATGTCACAAAAGGTGCATTGGTTTAAAGCATTTATGTAAATAGGAGGTATAGAGTCCAGTTGAGACTTGGGAGTCTAGAGATCAAGCTTGCGATTTTGCCAATCATCCACTTCCCAAGGTTTCCCTTTCTGTAAAGTGAGCAGGAGCAGAGCCACACACTGTGTGCTGTGAAGACTGCACAACAGGACACATGCAGCATCCCCAGCACCGATCTGCACACACGAATACTAAGGAGGTGTTAGTCACTTTCCTAACAATCCGCATAAAGCTGAAATTTTGGATGAACTTTCTTCCAACAAGTGACGATCTTCCTTACTTGCCAATTCTCTAGAAAGCTGAGATCTGAAATTGAAACTTAAGAAAATTAAAAGGAATTTGTACATTTTGCTTAACTAACTATATTTTCCTCCTAGAATGACCCTTCCAACCAATGAGTGTAGTTGCTAGTAGAAAGCCACAGGATCTTTGCATGTGCTGTTTTCTGTTTTGTCATATCCACTAATTCCAAGTCAGTCCCATCTAGAATATGGACTTGTCAAACATCAGAAGATGATTCCATGAGGTCATCTAGCTCATCATCCTTACAAGTGGTGGCTGGCTGCCTGAATACTGAAGTCATATGATGAGCTCATTTCAATATCTACTATGTCCATTAATAGAGAAAAACATAGGGGAAGCATTTCAAGATACCGACATATGCACCTACTTTCTGAATAGAATTCCAACAGCTCAGAAATGATAGCAAGAACTGATAAGTGAGATTACATCAAATTAAATCTTGCCCACCTCATCCCTTGAGGTGTACTTTGTTTTGTTAATAAATCATTCTCTATTATCTTTCAATTAAAAAAAAAAGCTGCAGAGCAAGCAATTACTAGAATAAAGAGACAGCCCAGAGAATGGGAGGAAAAAATCTCTGCTAGCTATTCATCTGACAGGGGATTATATACAGAATAGATAAAGGAATCAAAGAAAGCTGATTTCTAAAAGAAAAAATAAACCCAATCAATAAATGGATAAATGAACAAGCAGTTCTCAACAGCACAATGATCAAGATGAACATGAAAAACACTTAAGATCCTGAGTCAGCAGGGAAATGCAAATCAAATCTAGGCTGAGATTCCATCTCACTCCAGTCAGAACAGCAGTCATCAAGAAAACAACACAAAAGGTGGCAGGACATGGGGGAAAGAAACCCTTATACACTGCTGGTGAATATGTAAATTAGTCCACTATGGAAATCAGTATAAAGGTTCCTCAAAATGCCTCAAAACATAAGTATAAAACTACCATATGAAGTTGCTTTACCTCTCCTGAGTAAATCAAAGATTTACTGTAAGTATAACTCAAAGACCTGATGAAATCAAAGTCTGCATAGAGATAGAATGTCCATGAAGAGATGCATAAACAAAATGTGGTATTTAGCAGGCATAGTGATGCACACGTATAACCCTAGATACTCAGGAGGCAGAGGGAGGAGAATCAAGGGCTATAAGTGCAAGACTCTATCTGAAAAATAACATGAAAAGAATTCTGAGACATGATCAGGCCAATCACAAGGCCTTGAGTTTAATTCCCAATACAAAACGAAAAAGAGAAAAAGAAAATGTTATCTATACACACAACGATGTTTTATTCAGCCAAAAAGAATGAAATTGTGTCATTTGGAGGAAAACGGATGGAACTGGAGATTGTCATGTTGTGACATAAGCCAGGTTCACAGAGACAAAAGCTGCATGCTTTCTCTCATATGTGGAATGTAAAGGGGGGGAAGACTTTGGGAGCAAAGAGGAACTGTTAGTAGTATAGAAGAGAATAAAGAAATAAAATAGTAAGAGAGGATAAATATGTTTGAAGCACATTATATCCATGATGTCATAATGAAACTCACTACTTTGTGCAATTAATATATGCTAATACATTTTAATCTACTATTTTTTGTTTAAAATTACCACAAAACCACAAGCCAGGCACCCATGGCTCATGCCTGTAATCCTAGCTACTCAGGAGGCTGAGATCTGAGGATTGCTGTTCAAAGCCAGCCCAGGCAGATTCTTATCTCCAATAAACCACTGGAAAATGGGAAGTGACACTGTGGCTCAAGTGGTAGAACACTAGCAGAAGAGCTGAGGGACAGCACCCAGGCCCAGGTTCAAGCCCCATGACCAAAAAAAAAAAAAAAAGACAATGTCTTTTCTTGAGCAAAAGGAGTAAACATTTTATAAATAAGATATGATTGTGAGTTATCATAGAAGTTTTAGGTTAAGAAGGTCAATTGTGGCTTTAAATCCCAGGTTATTATTCTCATACAATTTTTTAAAAAGCTAGAAAGGCAGTTGAGAGCTAGTTTGGGGACTGCATAATCATCAAGGATCTGGATTATACTTTCTTGTGTTTTGCCATCTTCAAAACAGTTTTCTTCTCATTAAGATGGCTGCACATCTGTATAATCCTAGCTACTCAGGAGGCTGAGATCTGAGGATCACAGTTTGAAACCAGCTCAAGCAGGTTTAATTGGTTTAACTAAAGCCTTTCTAGCTTTAAAGAAATATATGTGAATAATAACCTAGGATTTAAAGCCACAATTGACTCTTAGCCTAAAACCTGTATGATAATCCACAATCATATCTTATTTTTAAAATGTGTACTCCTTTTGCTCAAGAAAAGATATTGTCTTTTTTTTTTTGCAATGGGTAGTCCCGTGGTAATTTTAAATAACAAAAAATAGTAGATTAAACTGTATTAGCATATGTTAATTGTACAACGTAGTGAGTTTCAATATGACAAGATGGTTATCTCCTTAATCACCAACAAGTCAGAAGTGGAGCTGTGGCTCAAGGGGCAGAGAGCTAGTTGAGGAAAAAAGAAAAACAACTCAGGGACAACACCCTAGCCCTGAGTTCAAGCCCAAATAATAATAATATTATTATTAAAAAATTTTAAAGTACTTGAAAGTCCTCTGACCACAGCCCAATTCCCTGTTGTCTTAGTGCCAGATGTTTGCCCAAAACAATCACAGGCAGGTCACCATTGGTTGGATCAGCCCATCTCCCTGGCTCATGACAGGATTCTCAGCAAATGTGTTTTCATCCTGGGCCCATCCAGATATACAACCACTTCCGCCTTGATAATAATATGAAGTCAATCAATCTGGCAAACAGGAGCAGACTGTTAAACCAAACTCACATGGGATTCAGTCCTTGGAAAACCGGGGTGGATTCTGGTTTGTGTTTTCCTGTTCAATCCCCTTTATCTCTGTAAACTTTGACCCAGGACACCAAGGCTGGGCCTGGCAGAGCGTTCAGGTGAGGCCCACGTTCCTGCATAGATCTGCCTTCCCTTTCATCACGGGACGTGTCACAGCTGCGCCTGGCACTGTTTTCTATTTAACTTAATGCCCCATCCGTAGTTCACCTCCAGAGCTGGAGAAATCAATCACTGGCTCTGACTGTGGAAGGGTGGTTTTTGCAAGCCAGTGTACAGCCCGTCATTGCTCAGTGTCTGGGGTGCAGAGGATTTTTTTATTTTCCCCATGTGTGCCACAGATTGTGAGGGTTGTGAAGCCTGGCGTCTGCACTGAAGATGGGCCATGCTACAAAGGGGGAAGAAGCTAAAGTTGTTTTCATAGACTTTCTGGCTACCTCCAAAACGAGATCCTAAATGAAATAGCCATGTTGGGCACTGGTGGCTCATGTCTGTTTACCCTAGCTATTCAAGAAGCTGAGATCTGAGGATCCCACTTTGAAGTCAGCCAGAGTAGAAAAAAAGTCTGTAAGGCTCTGATCTGCCATGAACCAGCCCCCGAATGGAAGGTGTGGAGGTGTGGCTCAAGCAGAGCACCAGACTGAAGCACAAAAGCCAACAGAGTGCAGCTGGCTGGGGCAGGCCCAAACATGCTGGCTTCTACCTAGGAAAACAGATCTATTATAAGAGGTCTATGTCCAACCTACTGAGGACTAGGTGTTGGAATATGAGAAGAGCGGAGAATGTGTTTATGACAGCCAATACATGCAGACTTTACTTGGTGCCAGGCACTGGCTAAGAACCAGACATATGTAGTAACTCAGTTAATTTTAACAAGGACACAGAAACTTTCATTTGTGACATTCTCAAAATTAAATTTTTTTTAAAAAAGCAAACTAAAGCCCTGAGATGTTAAAGAACCTTCTAGGGCATTAAGCTGCTAAAGAGCAGTCCTGGATTCAAACCCTACACGCCAGAGCCCATTCTGCCCCTTGTCCCAGCCCAGCGTGGCTCCATGGAGATCAGAGGCTCTGCCACCCATTTCTCCACACCTCCATCTCAGCCCCGGCCTCCCAGCCCAGACCCAGCCCTCGCTCTGCTCTCCCCATTTGGAGACAGTAAAAGATGTTACCTTCTGATGCATGCTTTGAAACACTGAAGCCTAACACTCTGAAGATAAGACAGAGTCACACAGGCTGAGCTGGAAGAAGAGGAAAAAATGCTCCCGGCATTATTCCCATCGCTCATTCACCCCTTCATTGCAGTTCAAGTGTCACCATTCAAGAAGCTGTTTATCTAACATGCACACACATACACATGCATGCGTGCACGCACACACACACACACACACACACACACACACACACACACACACTTCCATTCCCTGACTCCACTTTATTTTGCTTCATAGAACTAGTCACTAACTGAGATTTCCCAGTCTCTTTGCCTACTAAGTTATTGTCTCTCTTACTATGACATAATATATAGTATACAAAATATAACAAAAATCCCATAGCCAAGTGCTGGTGGCTCACATCTGTCATAGCAACTACTCAGGAGGCTTAGAGCTGAGGATCAAGGTTCAAAGCCACCCAATTTCCCAGCAAAAAGCTGGAAGTGGAGGTATGGCTCAGCTGAGAGTGTGGCAGCCTTGAGCACATAAGCCAAGGAGCACAAAGCCCAGCCCCCCCCTTCAAAAAAAAAAGGAAGAAAGAGGGAAAGAAAGAGGAAGAGAAAGAAGAGAAAAGAGAAAGGGAGGAAGGGAAGAAGGAAGGAAAGGAGGAAGGGAGGAAGAGAGAGAGGAAGGAAGGAAGGAAGGAAGGAAGGAAGGAAGGAAGGAAGGAAGGAAGGAAGGAAGGAGGGCTTTGGTGTTTCACTGTTATGCCACTAATTCCAGAACACTATGGGGGCGGGGGTAGCCACTCAGGGAATATCTTTTCAATGAATTAAGTCATTGGAGGATCATTAGAATCACCATTGATGGGCTGTGGAAACTCTTTCTTCCTTCTAACCTCTTTTCCTCCCATCCCAACTTCTGCAAGTTCTATCTTTTTTTTTTTTTTTTTAATGTTTGGCTTGCTCCCTCATGCTGTGTTCTCTGAATCCTGGCTGGCTTATTCAGGCTTACGGGTCTGACTGGACATGTCCTGCCTGTCACATGGACCTGACTAAACACTGTACTGATTTCCCTCTGTCTTTCAAGTGAGCTAAGTCCTTCCACAGTGCAGGGTAAGCCAGTGAAGGCTTCTCTTTGGAGTTCTGTCCAGATAACGGCAGGGAGTTTGTCTAAAGATAAGCAGGGAGACGTGGCTAGGACATAGATAAGTCCAAGCCCCGAAGGGAAGGCATTCTGCTGTCCATGTGGACTAAGAGAAAGCTGTGTGGGGCTGGCCTGCAGCAAGGCCTCCCTTCCGGTGGAAGAGGGCGGGGGGATCCTCTCCCCTGCTTTGCCCCGTAGCTGACTTCAAATTCAGCTGTCAACTGTCTCCTCATTCCTTCATCCCAAACAAAATCACAGAAAGCAGAGCAGGGTAAGAGGGACCTGGCCAGCTGGACTGGGGCCAAAAGAAGAACATTCAGTTAGAAGGTCCTAAAAGAAGAGGAGTGTGCTTTTCAAACTGTCTTTGTTTTTCCCCTTCTGAACTTTTCCTACAAAATGGAAAAAAAAAAAAAACCAGCGAGGCATTATCTTCATGTAAATACTGCAATGAAAGAAATGCTTCCAGGAAAAAAAGAATGCCAATCAAAGAAACCAAATCAAGGATGTTTCTTCAAGAAGATTCCGTGTGAGGCCGGGTGTCGGTGGCTCACGCCTGTAATCCTAACCACTCAGGAGGCTGAGATCTGAAGATCATGGTTCAGAGCCAACCTGGACAGAAAAGTCTGTGAGACTCTTATCTCCAGATAACCAGCAAAAAGTCAGAAATGGATCTGTGGCTCAAGTGGTAGAATGCTAGCCTTGAGCACAAAAGCTCAGGGACAGCACTCAGATCCTGAGTTCAAGCCCAAGACTGACACCAAAAAAAATTACATAGTATGAGGCCATGTGCTGGTAACACTGCTGTCCCTGAGCTTCTTCTGAGCAAGGATAGCATTCTACCAGTTGAGCCACAGCACCACTTCTGGCTTTTTCTGAGTAGTTTATTGGAGGTAAGAGTCTCATCCGCTTTCCCTCCTGGGCTGGCTTCGAACCAGGATCCTCAGATCTCACCCTGCTGAGTAACTAGGATTATAGGCATGAGCCACCAGCACCTGGCTTCAAAATCTTTTTTTCCACTGATTTTACCACATGCCTTTGACAGAGTGGGTTCTTCGGGGTCTCGGCCCCTTTCTAGAAAGTCTGAACTCCCTTTCCCCTACCAACAGCTTTTTAAAATAATGCAACAGAGTCTAAATAAAGAAAGATTCCAATCGTCAACAACACTTTCAAAATTTACATCTTCATATAAAATAATCATACTTAGCCAAATCTAAAATATCCAAGTTTCCTCATAGTTCTTACAAATATCAGCATTCCATGACATTTTTTTGGGGGGGGGTCTTCTGGAGAGCTTATTTTAAAACTGGAATTATTTAGAGAAAGCAATTCACTTTTACTTTGTCTTCCAAACTCAAAGGGATCCAGGCACTGTTTCCAGGTCTGGATCAAACAGAGAAATTACCTTGTTCAATTCTTACATACTTTTTTCTGCTTAAGTTATCAGCTGCCAACAAGAGGTGGCCAGGAAAGGTTTGCACTGAAAGTTCAGACAAACTATTCTGAGGGGTTCACTGTATTATGGCTTTTGTAGCCAATTAGGGAAAATAGCAGATACCTGATTCACAGCCACACTGATTTCTGACACAGGGCCTATACTACCTGCCTACTGTTGACTTTAGTAAATATGCCTTGGGTCTTAGTTATCCAGACTTGAGAAGATGTGTGTGTGTGTGTGTGTGTGTGTGTGTGTGTGTGTGTGTGTGTCTGTCTGTCTGTCTGTCTGTGTCTGTGTCTGTGTGTGTCTGTGTCTGTGCGTGCATGCGCGCGTATGTTTATGAATTCACAAACCACATATGTCATAAGACTTAGAATCTTTTCTATCAAAGTGATTGCTTGGCATAAGCACTTCCATTTTAAGGGCAGCCACCCTCTTTCTAGAAGCTAGTTTATCTAGGCCACTTCCTGTTATAAGGATTGTTTTGTGCCAGGCACCCATGGCTCACACCTATAATTCTAGCTACTCAGAAGGCTGAGATCTGAGGAACGAGGTTCAAAGCCAGCCCAAGCAGGAAAGTCCATGAGACACTTATCGCCAATTAATCACCAGAAAACTGGAAGTGGTGCTGTGGCTCAAGTGGTAGAGCACTAGCCTTGATCTGAAGAACTCAGGGACATGCTCAGGCCCAGAGTTCAAGGCCCACAACTGACAAAAAAAAGAATTGTTTTGCTAGGGACTGGAGGCATGGTTCAAGTGACAGAATGCTGGCTAAGTAAGAATTGTTTTTCCTAGCAAGTTTTGGTCAGGTGTCCTAGTGATGGCCCAGATAAACTTTTAACCTCTTGCAAATGAGCCAGTTGTGCAAGGTTGTTCACTGTGATAGCTGTAGACCATTTCTTTCTGTTTGGAAGGGAGTGGTGGGGAGTATTTTAAATGAAGAAAGAGAAAACTTAAGCAAAAATGAAGTAAATTTAAAAAAGGCATTTTCCTTGCCATTTTAAAATCAACTTTAAGTTGACCCTGTTTGGACAATCCTCTGACTGTGTACACGTTACAAAGAGAGAAAGAAAAAAAGAGAGAAAAGAAGAAAGAGGAAGGAAGAAGGGAGGGAGGAAAGGAAGGAAGGTAGGTAGGTTGGCTTTTTTAAATCAACCAATTATTTGTCTGTTTCAAGGGTTCACAAGAGAGAACAAATATCAAATGCTAAGGATGCAAAGCAGCCCAGCGCCATCTTGGGTGTAAGCCTTAAGTATTCCCCTGCAATCTTCCCTCCACTTCTCCCAGTCTGTACCCGCCCCCATCTTCCTCTCCCTGTGGGCTAATCCTGGCTGTAATGGCCAATGTTTAAAACACACAGACCTACGCTGAAAGCGGCAGTAGCTCTGGGCCATTTTGCAGTGGACAGTGTAACAAGTGCTTTGGATAAAGCAGGGATTCCAACCCTTGCCTGCCTTCTATTGTCCCATCAGAGGCTTGGCGAGGATGGGGGGGGGGGGAACCAAACATCCATCAATAGTTCCTCAGCTGTGATTGATTACTTAGACAAGAACAGGCCAGGTCAGGCATTTTGCTAGGAGCTGAGGTGAACCCCCACTCCTCCAAAAAAAAAAACCTTTTGAGGCAAAGCCTCCATCCTAGTGAAGAATGGGAGGGGGGTGCAGGGAGGTAGAACCATAAACGGTGGAGTTCCAAGTGATAGATGGCTAAGATAGAGACTTGTCAAACACCACTGAAGCCCAGAAGTACAAGACCTGTCGAAGGATCTTAAACAAGAGAGACGTGTAGCCATAAATACCTCTCTCTGGTGGCGCCATGGAAAAATAGAATTTAAGAGACCAGAGACGATGCACTGAGAACAGCCCAAGCCAGGGCGATGCAGGTGGCTGGGGGAGCGGTGGGGCATGGAGGGGGGACCAGCAGAATGAGGTCCTCCCTCCTTGAGAATAAGTTGCCTCCATAAGCAATCATCTGATGTGGAGAAAGGGAGAGGGAGAGAGGGAGGAAGGCAGGGAGGGAAAGGGGAAGGGAGGACAGAGAGAGGAGAGGGAGAGATGGGAGAAAGAAAGAAGAGGAGAGCATATCACCCTGTTGGCCTCATAGGCTGGTGCCTACCTACAAAGCAGAACTCTGTGTGCATGTGCATGTGCCTGCGCGCATGTGTGTGTGTGTGTGTGTGTCTGTCTGTCTGTCTGTCTGTCTGTGTCTGTGTCTGTGTCTGTGTGTGTTGCTCACTTGCTGTCTAAAAGATGATTCTGATGCTGCTGCTCACGTGTGAAACTGAAAAAGGTTGTTTTAAACAAAGGATAAAGATGACAGTCACGAGTGGTTTGCACCAGTATTGACCTATGGAAGATGTATCACAAACATTGTTAAAAAACAAGAAGGGGAAGTGGTGGGGCTGGGAAGGTGGCTCAGTGGTAGAGCACTTGCCTTGCATGCCTGAGGCCCTGGGTTCGATTCCTCAGCACCACATAAGCAAAAAGAAAAAA
>NW_012267240.1:15542967-15572928 GCF_000151885.1 Dipodomys ordii
CAAGGCTAGCACTCTACCACTTCAAACATACAACTCTGCTCTGGCTTTTTGATGGTTAATTTGAGATAAAGAGTCTCACAGACTTTCATGCCCAAGCTGGCTTTGAACCATGATCCTCAGATCTCAGCCTCTTGACTAGCTAGGATGACAGACATGAGTCCCCCAGGTGCCTAGCAAAGGCCCAGCATTTGACTGGTTGAGAAGAGGTCGCATTAACTTTTTGCCCAGGCTGACCCTCAAACAGCCTCAGTCTCCCAAGTAGGTAGGATTACAGGCATGAGCCACCATGCCTAGCTTGATTCACTCTTGAACAGGACAGTTCAACCAGTATTTTCTGTTCATATTTCCCACTGACCTACTAACTGAAAGCTAGTTTTATGCTTCACTGCATAGGAGCCATGACCAAAGGCAAAAATGACTGGTGTTATGCCAAATGGCCAGTAGAGGCAGCAGTGTCAAGAACTTTTTGCGCTACTCTCCTAGACTGGAACAAAGTAGTTTTAGACTGTGTCCTAGAATTTTTTCTTAAAGAGCTTCCATGTGTTTCTGTGCCTCCCGTCTTTGTATTTATTCATTTATCTATTAATTTTTTTACTTAGTGATGCTGGGGTTTGAACTCAGAGCCATAAAACTCTACCACTAACCCCCACTCTTTTTAGTGTAGTAATATTCAGAAAGGGTCTTGCAATTTTTTGTCAGGCCAACCTTGAACTATTATTCTCCTTCTTCCATTTTGTTTGTAGATGAAATTATAGACACTTTCCACCACATCTGGCTTGTTCTTTGAGATAGGGTCCTGCTAACTTTGTTTCAGTCTGAGCTATTATCGTTTTATTTATGCTCCCAAGTAGCTGCGATGATACAGCCTTGAGCTGTTGCCAAGAAGCTTTAGACCTTGGGGCTGGGAAGATGGCTCAGTGGTAGAGTGCTTACCTTGCATGCCTGAGGCCCTGGGTTCAATTCCTCAGCACCACATAAGCAAAAAGAAAAAAGCCGGAGTGGCACTGTGGCTCAAGTGGTAGAACGCTAGCCTTGAGCTGAAGAGCTGAGGGACAGTGCCCGGGCCCAGAATTCAGGCCCCATGTCCAGACCCAATAAATAAATAAAAAGAAGCTATGGCCCTCTTTGGTTGTTTTGAAAAGTAAGTCTAGGTGCAACATCTTTTTTATGTACCCTGACTTGGGGGTTTGGGAAGAGGGCAATGTTAGTTCCTCCTGAGACTTGTATTTTTTAATAGAAACAAATATGTTTTGCTTTCTTTTATATTGTCTTTAAAATGCAAATTAATCAAATATTGACCATGGGTGATGAGTTCAGGAAAAACTCATATACTGTAGTAATTCATGAGATGAAGATCAAAATAATTTTATTCCTGATAAGGTTGGGTTTGAGACAAAAATGATAACCATCTCAGTTAACAGCTCTCTAATAGTCCACCTGAAGTGTATAGACTTTGGAATGGCTTTTGTTAAGGAGAAGTTACATCTACTACAGAGCAGGGCATCTTCTCCCAATTATAGCCTAACACTTACTGGAGCATCATAGCAAGCAAACAAAACACAGGGAAATAATACTGTAACCTAGAAACCATAGAGTATAATAACTCATGTCAGAAATCAATGAGGTCTGGGCAAGGAAGCCAGAGAACCAGGAAGAAGTTAAGTTCTGTCTGCTCAGTTGCTGCTCCATCTCAGGATTAGAGAAGTCACTTCTGCCCTCTAGTGAATGGATGCAGAACAATTCCTTCCATAGCCATCCCTAAGAACTAAAGCTCCCTCACTTCATGGAAATAAACAGCATGAGATAAGTGTTTTCCACAAATACAAAAGATATGTACCAAGAAGCACTTTTTATTTACTTTCTTAATGCAAAAGTGTTATGAATGCCTGAAATTGCCAAGAAATTCCTAAAGATATACCCAAACTCTTCACCTTGTGAAAAAAGACATGAAAATCATAATTATAGACATATTCCAAGTTTTATTTAATAAAGGAAATTCATAGTTGGAGATATAACTCAATGATAAACTTCTTTTGTGACTGGTATTTCTTGAGAAGTAAATATGAGCTGAAATATCGGTCACAAAACAAGTATTCAAAACCTCAGTAAGGATCAGAGAGGGAGAACATGTAAACTTCATCATTCATGGCTTTTTTCTGCCTTATATACTTCTTAGCGATATAGTGCAAGTGAATTAGATGGTCTCTAAGTATTCTTCTAACTCTAATAGTCTCTTCTCTTTCTTGTTTTATTTGTTGTTGTTTTGCCTGAACTAGGGCTTGAACGCAGGAACTCACTCTATCACTTGAACCAGAGCTTTACTTCCCACTGTTTGGTGGTTAATTGAAGATAGGCCAGCCCACACAGGAAAGCCCACGAGAGTCTTATCTCCAATTAACCACCAAAAAAAACTGTAAGTAGTGCTGTGGCACAAGTTGTAGAGCATCAGCCTTGAGCAGGAAAGCTAAGGGATAGTGTGCAGGCCCTGCATTCAAGCCCCAGTACCAGCATACGCGCACACATACAGACAGACAGGCAGACAGACAGACACACACACATCAAGAAACCTTTTGAGCTAGTGATGACCATGCAAATTGTCCAAACAGACATCTTGTATTTTTTAGTTTACTTTTTTCAATTTACTCTTTTACAGACACAAATTACCACTTGTTTGAGGGCGTCCACAAAGTTGTTTAGATTTTCAGTCGAACGAGCTTACACTAAGCACCAAACAACAATAACAAAATGAAAGATGCATTCCATTATAGAATGAAATTACCCAATGAGATAACATGAGTTACTTATTGGTTTGAGAGGAAACCCCTGCTTTACTTTAGGAAATAACAGGAAGTTCCTCTATTGAAGGCAGTGTTTTGAAGCACACACTGAATTCTCATGCATGTGTAAAATATTGGACGCCTGTTTTCCTGATTTGAGGCCCACAATTCTTTTTTTTTTTAACTGTGAAAATAC
Organism: Dipodomys ordii; assembly: GCF_000151885.1. Taxonomy (NCBI): domain Eukaryota; kingdom Metazoa; phylum Chordata; class Mammalia; order Rodentia; family Heteromyidae; genus Dipodomys; species Dipodomys ordii. The sequence goes on from NW_012267240.1 coordinate 15,545,941, forward strand.
CATACAAAGGGGTTACAATTTACATGGGCAAGATAATGAGTACATTTCTTATCAAACGTTGTTGTGAGGCCTACAATTCTAAAGCAGGCCCTCGTCTCTTTCTAGATGCCAGAAAGGAAGAGAATCAACAATAGGGTTCTTGCCAAATGGAATGAGGAATTAGTCTAATATTAACAAGTAGTTTTGCTTATAATAGACTTTCCAATGAAAATAAAGAAGGCTTACATAGGCAGAGGCCTCCAAACAAAAGCATGCATTCAAGGGTTATTAGCAAGAACTGGAGCAGAGACTGCAGCCACCAGCCAATTCCAGTAGAAAGCATAAACAACATTTTGCACTTTAAGGCAACACATTTATCTCCATGATTACTCATCACAACACAAAGCCAAGCAACTGTTATATTTTTCATGCGGTAGAGGACCATATGAGGAGAATTCCAGTTAGAAGCTTAGCTAAGAAACAGATAATACCTGGTCCTAGCTGTTTTTGCCAGATTGGAATTTGAACTCAGAGCTTCATGCTCTTGGTCAGATTTTTCCTGCTCATAAATGGTGCTCTTACCATTTATAAGGTGGGTCACACCTTCACTTTCAGTTGATGGTTTGGTTTTGGTTTTGGTTTTTGGTTTGGGGGGTAGGGGTTGCTGGTTATTTGGAACTAGGAGTCTAGATTTGTCTGCTGGCTCTAAACAGTGATTCTCAGGTCTCAGCCTCCTGAATAGCTAGAATTACAGGCATAAGCCCCCAGCCACGGAGGCTTATTTTAAGCCATTTTAAGTATTTTAAAAGTATTAAGTATTTTCAGCCATTTCAAGAATGATTTGGGATAAGGAAGAGAGGTTTTGTCCCGTATAAAAGATTCAAACCTAGCCAGGTGCCTGTGGCTCACGCCTGTAATCCTAGCTACTCAGGAAGCTGAGATCTGAGGATTGCAATTCAAAGCCAGCCCAGGAAGGAAAGTTTGTGACACTCTTATCTCCAATAAACCACTAGAAAACCGGAAGTGACACTGTGGCTCAAGCAGTAGAGTGCTCACCTTGAGCTGAAGAGCGCAGGGACAGCGCCCAAGCCCAGAGTTCAAGCCCCATGACAGACCAAAAAAAAGAAAAAGAATCAAACCTGAAGAACTTAATGGATCCTTTGTAAGACTTCCTGAATTGCTTAAATTTAAGTGAAATCCTGCCACCTGTTTAGTGAGCTAGGGGTTTGTGTAGGGGCACAAACAAATCTAGATCCATAATGCAGCCTTAAAAACACCTCAAAAATGCACCTTAAAAACAAGGACCTAGGGGACTGGGAAGATGACTCAGTGGTAGAGTGCTTTCCTTGCATGCCTGAGGCCCTGGGTTCAATTCCTCAGCACCACATAAGCAAAAAGCAAAAAGCCAGAAGTGGCGCTGTGGCTCAAATGGTAGAGCGCTAGCCTTGAGCTGAAGAGCTGAGGGACAGCACCCAAGCCCAGAGTTCAGGCCCCACGACCAGACCCCCCCCCCAAAAAAAACAAGGACCTAGGGATAAATGTGACTTAAGTGGTAATGCACATGGCTAACACAAAGTTCTGAGTTCAAATCCCAGTACTGTGAAGAGCAAGCACTTAGTGGTATTCATCCTCAAGGACCTAACAAGTAGGCCTTCAAAATGTATTTATTCATTCAAATTATAAATCCAACTTTATTTGCAAAGGAATAAGATTTTCATATTTTTTAAAATGCAGAATTAAGGATGATAATCTTTCTCTACTGTTAGTGGGGTTTTTTGGGTTGGTTTGTTTGTTTGATGGTCATGGGGCTTGAACCCTGGGCCTGAGCACTGTCCCTCAGCTCTGCAGCTCAAGGTGAGTGCTCTACCACTTGAGCCACAGCACCACTTCTGGTTTTCTGGTGGTTTATTGGAGATAAGAGTCTCACAGCCTTTCCTGCTCGGGCTGGCTTTGAACCACAATCCTCAGATATCAGCCTCCTGAGTAGCTAGGATTACAGGTGTGAGCCACTGGTGCCTGGCTGTTTGTTTTTGATGTCAGTCCTGGAATTGAATTCAGAGACTAGGCACTGTCCCTGAGCTTTTTCACTCAAGCTTTTTCACTCTACCACTTGGGCCACAGCTCCACTTCTGGCTTTCAGTGTTTAATTGGAGATGAATCTCACTGACCGGGCTGGATTTGAATCTTGATCCTCAGATTTCAGCTTCCTGAGTAGTTAGGATTACAGAAGTGAGCCACCAGCACCTGGCTGTTTCTTCACTTTTTATTGTATTTGATCAAAGCTAGATGGTTCTTTTGTACATCCTTCATTTGTTACCTCTACCTGACACCAAGCTTCTCAGAAAAGGGAGCCTGTCTTCTGTATCTTCCTACTCATGGACTCGGAACACTCCAGGAAGTAATTTTCAAGTGAAGGATGAAAACATTCTTTAGCTTCCCTCTCCTCCTTTGTACTCCTGCAGAGATTCTGGTTCAAGAGATTGTGACTCAGGCACCCTGAGCAATGAAGGACAATGCGGGGAAACAGAATGACAGTAAGTACACAAAATAAACTCAGTACGCACATCTTGACTTGCTCCATAGAAATGTAACACCTTTTAACTGTCATTCTGTGATCAATATATGTCCAAAGAACATACATAATAATATCAGTAGTCACAGTGAATCTACTTCCAACCCAAGGGCCATTCTCATGGGAGTTTTAGTATCAGAAGTCAAAAACCAGACCAGAGAGATCAGTCTAACCACTGACTGAAGAGCCAATGTACTGGGGTTTAGATCTGAAATGCCCACCAAAGGCTGTTGGGTTGAGGCTGGGTGCCCAATGCAGCTGCATTCAGATATGAGATTGGCACACCAATTGGCACACCAACTCACTCACCCTCTAACCTGATGCCTCCTCAACCTCTAACCCATCAGTGGCTTCATCTGGTGAATTCATTGCTTAATGGGATACAGGGAGGGAGGGCGTCTTCCTACAATGGCTCGTTGGCTGTGGCCATTATCGTAGATCCTGCCCTCTGCCTCCTTGAACTGCAAGCCCGCTTCCCCCAAATGACTGCCCAAGTCTGCTTGCTGCCTCTTATGAGGCAAAAATAACTGCCATGGTTTCTTCTAGAACTTGACATCCCTATCCACTGTTTCCCTACATGTTATGCCTGTAGGCACACACATGTGTGCACATACACATTGCACACACCCACAATGCCCACCCAGCCAACCCAACCACCTCATATCTCCAGACACTACTGATTCCAACCCAATCTCCCCCATTGTCACAGTGCACAATGTCTAGGTCAGCATGCTAACGAAGTCATCCTAATAGAATATTCTTTTAAGTCCAAAAAGGAAGACTCTGGTTTCTAGAGCTAGAAGTGTAGACAATATAACAAAACCTTCACATTAAAAATGCTACAGTTAATACAAAAGTCACCCTTCTGAGCAAGCATCAATGGTTCACACTTGTGATCTTCACTCCTCAGGAGATGTGAGGATCACACTTCCGATCCAGCAGATCACAGTCCGGACAGGAAAGTCCGTGAGACTTTTATCACCAATTAACCACCCAAAAGCTGAAAGTAGAGCTGTGGCCCCAGTGATAGAGAACTAGCCCTGAGGAACAAAAACTCAGAGACAGTGCCCAGGTTCTGAGTTCAAGCCCCTGAACCAGCAATAAAATAAATAGAGTTACAGTCAGAAACCAATGGCTCATACTTACCAATTTTAGTACAAAGTCAAGCTAGGCAGAAAAGCCCAGAAGACTTCATCTCCACCATAACCAGCAAAGAGCTGGGCTGGAGGCACGCTCAAGTGGTAGAGCACCAACCAGGTAAACTTAAAGACCTAAGTTCAAATCCTGGTACCAGTAAAATAAAAGTCAACTTGTACCATGAATGTAACAAGACAATTAAAGAATTTTTCTTAGGTAGATGAGTACTGACACCCCCTCTTAGCTTGGGACTGCTGGTGTCAGAGGAACAGAGGAGGGATCAGCCATAGAATCCATGCAGGCGGGACAGCAAGTCACAAGCCTTACTATCAGAGACAGCATCAAAGGGAAAAGCCATTGTCCCCAGAGGAGGAAGAGCGGGCACCATCCAGGGGAAGGGACTGCCCTTCCCTGTGTTTGATCTCAGGAAGCCATGAGAGGTAAATTTGCTCTATTTTTCAATATGGAAAGCCACAAGCCAGGAATTTTCCCAGCAGAAAACACCAGCAGCAAACCCAGGAGAGTACCAGCTGAGGTTTTGTTTCGACAACAGCTTTATTCACCAGAATGAATCGGGTCTTCCACCGTGGCTTGAACTATGACGGCCTATATTCGGACATGGCTGACCACGTTGGGCTCTTGGAGAATCAGCACATGGGGGCAACCAACCAGACCCCGAGTGGAGTGGATTTTCTGACTTCCTTGATCTTTAGCCTTTAGGTAGCTGCCATTTCCCATACATGTTTCTGTCTCTCCAGACTTCTCTTTCATCCATACAATACATTGACAATCTGCATCTTGAAAATCAAATAGTCAGGGGCTGGTGGCTCATGCTTATAATTCCAGCTACTCATGATCTGAGGATTCTGGTTTTAAGTCTGCCCATGCAGGAAAATTTGTGAGACTCTTAGCTACAATTAACTATCAAAATTCAGAAATGGAGCTATGGCTTAAGTTGTAGAATATCAGCCCTGAGTGAAAAAGGTAAGGGGAAGTTCCCAGGTCCTGAGTTCAAGCCCAAGTAATAAATGGTAATAAGTGAATGAATGGATAAATAATGAAGTAACGTCATCATTATGTTTTCCAGGTTGAAGTCAGACTCTTGGACTCAAGTGATCTTCCCAGCTTAGCCTCCTGAGTATCTGGGACTACAGGAGCATGTCACCAGATCTGGCTTTCATATTATGTCACGAATGTGTCCTTTTTTATTTTTATTTTTTTAAACCATGGTCTCACATATGCAAAGCAAGATTTCTACCACTGAGACAGAAAAACTGGGAGAGAGGAAGGGAAGGGGTGAAATTATCCAAAAAGAAATGTTCTCTTCTAGCCAGGTGCGAGTGGCTCACATCTGTAATCCCAGCTACTCAGGAGGCTGAGATCTGAGGATCACAGCTTGAAGGCAGCCCAAGCAGGAAAGTCCAAGAGACTCTTATCTTCAATTAACTACCAGTAAACTGGAAGTGGAGCTGTGGCTCAAAGTGGTAAAGAACCAGCCTTGAGCAAAAAAGCTCAGGGAGAGTATCCAGGCCTTGAGTTCAAGCCCCACAACCGACCAAAAAAGAAAAGGAAAGAAAGAAAAGAAAAAGAAATGTACTCTTTACCTGACTTATGTGTATGCTATAATAATAAAAAAAATTTAAAGACTTCTACCACTCAAATTCCAAACTGTAAATTTGTCTTTTAACTATACATCTAATGAGACAGAGACAGAGACAGAAACAGAGAGAAATCCTTGCTAAAATGAAAATGGCCAGGGAAATAGGTGGCTGGCTTCCTATCTTCATATTTCCTTCCTATTTCCATCATCTTTTTTGTAAGAATCTGAACTGGGAAATAAATTTCACTGCTTTTTATGTGGTTACAATTTAACTATCTTAGACTGGTAGCTTTGCTTTTGCTTGTTTCTCTTACTTTCCTTCCTGAGGAATAGCCTCATCCTATATAATCTGTTATAAACATACCTGGGATGGTTATCTGGAATGTGTTAGTCCAACCTCTTCAGTGAGACAGACCCAATGGACTATGCATATGGATAGATAGGCAGCTGTTAAGACCCAGGACAAGCCATTGACAAGCGGATACTAGAAGAGCCTGGGCACTGTCTCTGAGTTTGTGTTGCTCAGGGCTAGTTCTCTACCACTGGAGCCACAGCTCTACTTGAGCCATGCTTCATCCTTTTTTTCTTTTAGTTTTTTAGGGTTGTGTTTTCTTTTGTTTTGTGCTGGTCCTGGGGCTTGAACTCAGGACCTGGGCACTGCCCCTGGACTTTTGTGCTCAAGGCTAGAACTCTACCATTTTTGCCACAGCTCCACTTCCAGCATTTTGGTGATTAACTATAGGTAAGGGTCACGTGAACTTTCCTGCCTTAGCTGGCTTCACACTGCAATCCTCAGATCTCAGCCACCTGAGTAGCTAGACTAACAGGCATGAGCCACCGGTTCCTGGCTTACCACGTTTCTTTTTATAGTTGAAAGAAAAAGCTGTGACTTAAAAGTCTTGAGCCTGGAACTGCTTGCAGGTGGCAATCACACCCACAGCCCTTTCCCTGGGCTTGCTTGGTCTCAGTTCATACTGTCAGTGATCATACTGTTTCTGTTGTTGCAGGGACACTGGTCTGAGACAACTGTCATCTTGAAATCAGGGGCTGCCATTGCTTTGTTTGACTTTACTTTACTTGTGTGTGTGTGTGTGTGTGTGTGTGTGTGTGTTGTATATGTACATATGGGCTATCTGTCTAAGTGGGGATGCATGCATGTGTACTTTTTTCTATAGTCTTTCAAAGAATCATACAGTAATTACTACTTTTTCCGCTTAATAGTATGGTTAGCTTTCTAGACAATGAAGACAAATTACAAATCATTACAAATTTCAAGGCCTACATGATGCTATGGAATAATTATAAGCATCATATATTTAGCCCATCTCATTCTTAAGTCTTTCATTTGCCTGCAGTTTGCTATAGTAAACATTGCGCTGCTGGCCTTGTTTGATTTTTTTTTTAAAGAGAAACTTTTCGTGTCATTATGAATGTGATGTCCAGAGGGGTTACAGTTGCATAAGTCAGGTAAAGACTACATTTCTTTTTGGACAATGTCACCTCTTCATCCCTCCTTTCCTACTGGTATGACTTTTGTCTGAGTTTGAATTTCCTAAGGCAGACTCAAGTATACCAACTTCCCAACTACCTTTGAATTACTGACAAGTTCTCCCTATCCCCACCCCTCTGTCTATCTCCTACTGACATGAAAACATAGTGTTATCATATGTATTATATTAATATATATTAATAGTACAAATTATATTAACAGATTATTAATATTGTTACTATGGTTATGGGTATTGTTGCTAGTATTATATATTATATATTTTCTAATATACACATTAATATTTAATATGCTATGTATTAATATCTGTTATTTTTACCCTCACATTAATGTGGTCCATTGTATAAGACTATCACTATTTAATTGATATAATATTTGCAATCAACATTGTGAAATGAGAAAAACATCCTAGCCGTGATCATTTTCACAAGGAGAATTCCTAAGTGAAATTGCTGGACCAGAAGTAAACCATTGACAAAAAAAAAAAAAGCATAGATACATGTTGCGGGGCACTGGTGGCTTATACCTATAATCCTAGCTATTCAGGAAGCTGAGATCTCAGGATAGCAATTCAAAGCCAGCCCAGGCAAGAAAGTTAAGCACCCAAAAAAAGCCAGAAGTGGGGCTGTGGCTCAACAGGAAGAGCTCTAGCCTTGAGCAAAGAAACCTCAAGGACAGTGCCCAGACCCTGAGTTCAAGCCCCAAGACCCCTGCACACACACACACACACACACACACACACACACACCTCTTTTTTTTGGTAATGCTGGGTATTGAACCCAGGGCTTTGAACTCTACCATCTGACTCACGCTTCCAATTTAAATTGTTGTTGCTTTTTTTCTGTTAAGTCCTTGACATCTCAATTTATGCTGCTTTTGGAGGTGATTACTCACAAACCACAGCATTGCTGGCCTGGCCTGTTAGGCTCTCTCTGTACTCAACCTGTCTTGCTCTGCTTGCTTATGGGTCATTAGGACAGGTCAGATTTACTTGCCAGCCTCTGCCTGAGATGTCTGCAGGGCTTTGGAGCTGGTAACTGGCACCAAGGTAGAGGCCAGCGTCTAGGAAACAACTTTTAAAGCATAGTCTTGGAAATTTTCTTACTGGTTTCCTGATCTGCTATTGTAGTGATTTATTTTGGTTTTATTTTTAGCTTTGGACCTGCCAGGACACGCCTGGCCTGTTGTGTTATACATGACCTATTAACACAGGACTGGGGGCATTATTTGTGGTTGAGGGACTCCCAGAGCGCTCACTGCTAGTTTTTGCTTCTGTCCCACAGTGAAGTCACCAGGGGCAGGAAATCCAGCACGGGAGCCTCCAGTGTCTTCAGAAACTCATGTCTTCCTGTTATCCAGAAGTGCATGGGAAATGGCTGCAAGTCAACCTTTGCAGAAACAAATGCCATGTTTTTGCTTCTTATTCACTGTTGTCTTTGATTTTTTTTTATAATTTTATTTAATTATAAAATGTCTTTCCGCTGTAATTCCCTTGCCTTCCCCCAGAGCCAACCTCGGGGAAGACAAAAGAGTCCCCTGGCCTTGCTCAGGTGCAGGGTTGAATGGATGGAAGAGAGCAAAGGCTGTCAGGGCAGACGCTGAGCTGGAGCCGTCAGCTAGGGAGATGAAACCTGGTGCTCGGAACTCATCAGTCTAGGGATTGTGAGGGTCACATTTACATTGCTTAACTGCAGAACCTCAGCTCCCATCCTCTCACAATCACGTCCTGTTAGCTCATTTCATTCATGAATGACTGTAGGGATCAAAGTTTCCTCATGAGGTTTTGGTGCATTTTTAAAAAAAAATTGGCAGAATCACATTATTGTGGGTGTGTGTGTGTGTATGTGTGTGTGTGCGCACATGCACGTGTTTGATGGTACTAGGGCTTGAACTCAGTGTCTGGGCACACAATCCTTTTGGTGTTTTAGCTCCAGACTGGTGTTCTACCACTTGAGCCACAGCTCTACTTCTTCCTTTTGGGTGGTTAATTGGAGATCAGAGTCTCACAGACTTTCCTGCCTGGCTGACTTTGAACCACGATCTTGGCCTCCTGAGTATCTAGGATTACAAGCGTGAGCCACCAGTACCAAGGTCATCTCCACTATTTTTAATTGGGAGCTTCAGTGGCACTAAAAACCTTCATTTTGTTATGCAATCAAGACTACCGTCCTCTATCCACAGAACCCTTTTGATCTTGCAAAACTAAAACTTCGTACTCATTAAACAATAACTTACAATTCCCCCTTCTCTCCAGACCTTTATACATCACCTTTATTATAACAATAAAATAAATTCCCCTTCTCTGTAATATGTGGGGATGGGGTAGGGGCAGCCCAAAGAACCGGAAGGATGGTGAGGATTTCCTTGCCCTTTAACTTATCACTGCCAACTTTTCTTTTGATGGCATCCCTTTTGACTTGACCCTACTGTCCTTCCACACTTATTTTAACCTCATGTTACAGATGTTGTTAATTAGGGACAGGCATCATGATCCAGCTGTGGCAGTCAACTAGAAACATCCCACGCCCAGCTCGTTTCATTTCAGAACTTTCCTGGTGTCTCTGGGGAGCTGGCGTTCCTATCACAAAGGCCAATGTTTATCCTTCACTTGAAAGTTGCATGTGACTCCAGGAAATACAAACTCAAAGAATGTGCTGTGGCCTATGGCTTTTGTTTCAGGCTTTCAAGTAGGTTTACGTGTGGAGTTAAATGCTTTGAAAATGCTAAAATATTATTACATTCATATATATATATATATATATATATATATATATATTTTACAGAGAAGGAAACTGAGTAGGAAAGAAAGGAACTTTCTGGGTGCTGGTGGCTCATGCCTGTAACACTAGCTACTCAGGAAGCTAAGCTCTGAAGATTGCAGTTTGAAGCCAGCCCAGGCAGAAAAGTCCATGAGACTCTTATCTCCAATAAACTACTCAGGGAAAGCTGGAAGTGGCACTGTGGCTCAAGTGGTAGAGCTCTAGCCTTGAGCACAAAGAGGCTCAGGGACAGTACCCAGGTCCTGAGTTCAAGCCCCAGGACATGTAAAGACAGAGAGAGAAAGGGTAGGGGGAACTGGGCTGAAGTCATATGATAGCCAAGGTCTGTATCTCCAATTCTACCCCTTTTCCCACCCTCAGAGAGCTAGGAAGGGATGCCTGCAAAGCATCACAGATGAGTATTGAATACATTCTTAAAACATAATTCTCAAGGCACCAACCCATTTTGGATATGGCTACTATTTTTACTTGGTGGGAGAAGATTCAAACCTGAATTTAACGTTTTGATTATATTTACTCAATTGAGTTTGCTGATATCCTAAAGCTGGCTTGAATAGTCTTGACCTCTTCTTTGTTTCCTGCTCTTATTGTAACTGAATATCTGCTTCCTCCTTCATTCTGATGCATAAGAGGAAGCTCTCTATCTGTCAGCCGTACCAGGTCAGAAGTTCTTTTCTACTAAATAGTCCCTTGCTTCTCTCAGATTCTCAGCAGCTTGCCAGCGTCATTTGCATCTTGAGCACAGAGAGAAATAAATGTACCAACGTACAGGTTTTCTCCAGCCCTTTTTCTGTATAATGAACCCCTTTCAGCTCTTAAGAATTCAGCATGCTAAGTTTGAAGACAGATTTTAAAAGTACAGAAAGATTTGGAGCCTGGTACTGGTGTGGCTTACACCAGTAGCTAATCCTAGCTACTCAGGAAGCTGAGATCAGAGGATCTCAGTTTGAAGATAGTCCAAGCAGGAAAGTCCATGAGACTCATCGAGAGAGAGAGAGAGAGAGAGAGAGAGAGAGAGAGAGAGAGCGTCCTGGAACTCACTTGTAGAACACTTGTTTAGTATGCATAAGATCACTCCTCAATATGGTTTCCACAATGACCAAGGTAGCATGAGGTGTTTTTCTGGAGTTCGTGCCTCCTAAGCTGAACCCTGGAGTCAGCTGGTGCAGTCTTCGTAGGTGCCAGCTCCTCATTCTCCCTGGTGGTGACAGTGACAGATGGTGTGCGGAGCGGAGCGGGGGAGTCATGCAACAGATGTGAGCAGCTATCTTCAGGTTGATGGGGAGAGACACGAGGCCCATGCTCCCAGAAAGCACAATGTGACCTATTTCTACAGCCCCACACCCTTGCATCTCGCAGACAGCAAACTTGAGCTTACCACCGCTGACTTTCAAATGTCATGCGATGCTGGGGGGGGGGGGGAGGTGTGGCTTAACAGGGGCTGGAGGCTTTTGAGTTCAAACCCCTGGTGCACACACACACACACACACACACACACACACATGAGTCAGGTACAGAAGTGCTTCAAGTCCTTATTTCCTCCTGTTCTCTTCCTGTCTCACTTCCACTGACTTTGAAAGATACTGTGTTTTGGAAAAGGAATACCAAATCTTTGCAAATCATGGAACAATTTTCTGTCCACTTCTGTCCCGAGTTAGATTATTTCAAGTCTCAGCACTGTCGCAATCTATGAAGTAGAACTGATTTCCTCATGACTTTTTTCCCCATTTCCTCTGAACTTTATTTCACTAGTTGGATGAACCCTCCTCTTCCTAACTCTTCATCTACCTTCTTCCTTCAGCCTGTTTCTTCTGTTTCATTTCATATCTGTTCCTGTGTTTATGTTTCATCATTTTTATTGATTTACTTTATTATTATAGAGGTGATGTACAGAGGAATTATAATTACATGTCAGGTAATAAGTACATTTCTTTTGTACAATGTCTTCTATTCCTTTCTTCTCTCCCAGTCCCTCCCTTCTGCCTCCACCCATGAGTTGTTTAGTTCACTTTTTTTTTCCCCCCGATCCTGGGGCTTGAACTCCGGGCCTGGACACTGAACTTCTTTTGCTCAAGGCTAGCACTCTACCACTTAAGCCACAGTGCCACTTCCAGCCTTTTCTGTTTATGTGGTACTGAGGAATCGAACCCAGGGCTTCATGCATGCTAGGCATGCACTCTACTACTAAGCTACACTCTCAACCATTTAGTTCACTTTTATTTTCTTTAGTCTTTAAAGGTCTTTGCAACCTATTGCTTCATCACTAAAAGCTAGGTGGGGACACTTGTCCACAAATCTCACAAATGGTGTAATATTGCAATTATAATACATTTAATGAGATAAACTGCAGATCACTGATCTGCATAAACAGTATGTCCTTTTCCCTAGCTTTCCCTGCCACATGGGCTGATTAAATCTCTAGCTTTACTTTTCTTGCCTGCCAAACACTCAACCCTTGCTACTAGCCTCCTATTCTGTTCCTGGATCTTTGTTGATTACCCCTTCCTTCCTCTGTAATAGAAGCTTGGGAGACAGGAAAAATAGCAGCTTCCTCTTCTGCTTGTTTATTGTGTTTAATTAACTCCTCTCTGGTGATTTCTGTATTTATTGACCAGGAAATTGTTCATAGTTGAAGACTTAAAAAGTTTTCTTCTGAGGTTCAATCTTAAAATATTTAACAATATATGTCCTGATTTCTTGAATTTATCCTACATTAAAGAACTGCTTTCTATCACTTAGAGGCAGCAGGTAGAGGAGGTTGTGAGTCTTCTGGTAAGAAAAACAGTGAGATCCACATCACGGGAGAGAAAGTGCAGAAATACTACTGTCCAGGTCTGCCAGGCATGTGTGGGTGTGTGTGTGTGTGTGTGTGTGTGTGTAGCACAAAGATATAACTATAGTAGGCAGGTTAGGTTTCAAATCATAAAAAAATGTAAACTCTAACATATCAACAGTCCCAAAGCTTTCAGAGACTTTTATCTAGTATGAGAGAGGATTCAAAGAGTGCCAGATGTAACTGAGTACACTTGTAATCCCAGTGCATTAGGAGGGAGAGGCAGGAGGATCTCTCGAGTTCCAGGCTACTTTTGACAAAGCTATTGAGATTCTATATCAAGCACAAAATAAAAACACAAGGGCTAGGGATGTTGGTAGAGTCGTTGCGTCTAGTAAGCATAAGGCCCTGGATTCAATCCCCACTGCTGCAAAAATCAAATCAAATCAAATTGAAAACCAAAGAAAAAGAGTTAAAGGCCAACCCAGATGCCCCTCAGTAGATGAATGGATCAAGAAAATGTGGTATATATACACAATGGAATTCTATGCCTCCATCAGAAAGAATGACATTGTTAGGAAATGGAAAGGCTTGGAAAAAAATTATATTAAGTGAAGTAAGCCAGGCCCAAAGAAACATAGATCCCATGGTTTCCCTTATTTGCAATATCTAGTATATGTCTGAGTCAAGCAGAAAAGATCAGATAAGTTGACATTAGGTGAAATGAACCCCAAGATAAGGATTCAAATGTTTTTTCTTTCTTGCGATTGTTTCTAACATATTTCTAAGATGATTTCTTTGTTGCTTTGTATGTCCCTCCCCCATGGTATAACCCCTGCTTTTACTGTATTTGATGTTGGTATAATTTGTGGAGGGAAAGGGAAAAAAAAACAATTCTTTAAATAGGGATACAGGTGGACCCATTGCAACAATGAGATGTACAAGTCGTTATGTCGAAAAATGAAATTTACAACTTTGGCTGGGGGGGAAGGTGGGAAGGAGGTGGGGGAGGGATATGGGAAGGGATGGGAAGGGGAAACAAAGGAGGAGGCTACAATGCTTGATAAGAAATGTACTCATTACCTTGCCCATGTAATTGTAATCCCTCTGTACGGTATTTTCACAATAAAAAAAATAAAATTAAATTAAAAAATAAAGCCAGAAGTGGAGCTGTGTAGCTCAAGTGGTAGAGTGCTAGCCTTGAGGGGAAAAAAGGCTTAAGGACAGTGCCCAGGCCCTGAGTTTAAGTCCCAGAACCAACGCGCACACACACACACACACACACACACACACACACAAATCCAAGGAAGAGCTAGCTTCAGAGGACTCATCTCTCTCTTTCTACCTGTTAGTTCTGCTAAGATAGAGTCCATTCTTCTGTGCTTACTTCATGGAGACAAGTGTGCTGCCAGCAATGACCAGGCATTATTCTCTCTTTGCATTAATTCCAATTGGGAAAACCTGTCCTTTTCAACAGTGTGATGTTGTTTGTTTGGTTGGTTTTTTGAGGTCTCAGAATTGCATATCACTTTGACTACTGCACTATGCTCTACCCCTGAACCATGACAAGAGACTGAGGTCTATCTGCTAGCCTCCACTCTTGGACCCACCCTCCCTTCAGCCCCGTAAACACAGGGAGGATGAGGGTAGGTCCTTTAGGAAAATGTGGGTTCCATTATTAGATGAAGGAGGATAGGTTATATCCCTAACAAAGCAATATCTGTGTACAGCGCCTAAGTCATACCTGCAGCTACTCCTGTGGATTACCAGGGGAAGAGTTTGCTCTGACATATGCAGATTTTGTTCCAGAACCCCTTTGAGGCAGCTTTGAAATTCAACTCACCCCATCAAAGACATCCCTCCCTCTCCTGGTAGATGAGTTGGTTTCTGTCTGTTTGCAAGTCAGGCATAGCTTCTGTCCTCCAAGTGCTATTTCTGTCATGTAGAGTGGGATTGCCACCTCTCCCAGCTTTTAAGATCTTTTGTATTCTTGCACACTTTCAATTTTAAAAAAAAACTGGACCATAAATGTTCTGGATGTGTGGGTGTGAATGCAGAGGTTGTGCGAGGAGGCAGAGATTGACTGCAGTACTGAGAAATGGAAGGTAGAATCATAGTCAAGAGAATGTTATCTATAAATACCTGTCCTAGCCTTCAGGCTTTGGCCAAGACTGCATCATATTTTAAGAACAAGAGGGGAGAAAATATAGAATACTTTATTGCTTTTTTTGTAAAGTATCTTGGGCAACAATATTTATTTGTTTTGTTTTTTGTTAGCGTGGGTCTTGAACACTGGGCCGGGGTGCTGTCCCTGAGCTCTTCAGCTCAAGGCAAGCGGCTGTACCACTTGAGCCACAGCGTCACTTCTGGTTTTCTGGTGGTTAACTGGAGAGAAGAGTCTCACAGACATTCCTGCCTGGGCTGGTTTTGAACCACGATCCTCAGATCTCAGCCTCCTGAATAGCTAAGATGACAGCAGTGTGCCACTGGTACCCCGACTAACAATATTTATAAGGGAACCGATTTGAGATTACATTTCGTTCTTTGTGGCCTTATTAAACAGGAGATCGTGCTTATATTTCAACAACTTAGCTTCTTTGAAAGAGGTGCCAGCTTGTAGTACAAATGCCTCCATTTCTTCTGACTTGCTCCTAGCAGCCCCCACTCTGTTATTATCTCTGCCCTACTGTCCCTAACTAGGGCTCCTCCCACCTCCCCCCACTACTGGCAAGGCAAGACCATTTCACAGGCTTACTGCATTTTTGTGCTGCTATAAATCAGTATCATTGCTGGATGCCAGTGGCTTAGGAGGCTGAGATCTGAGAATCTCAGTTTGAAGTTAGACAGGGTAGGAAAGTCCATGAGACTTTTATCTCCAATAAATTACCAAGCAATAATAATAATAATAATCCAGAAGTGGAGCTGTGGGTCAATTTGTAGAGAGCTCTGAGCAAAAGAAACTTAGGGACAGTGTCCAGGCCCTGAGTTCAAGCCCCATGGCAGGGAGAAAAACAAAACAGTAGCATGGACAAGGTAAAATGTATTTATTTCTCATGTTCCTAAATGACAGGGAGTCCATGGTTAAGGTAAGAGTCTTTTGATTCCTTCCTCTCATGGTAGAAACTTAAAAGGTAAAGAAGGAGGAGGGAAAGGTGGAGGGGAAGAAAAAGCAAAAAGAAAGGGAGAAAAGGAGAAGGAAGAAGGAGAGACAGAGAAGGGGGAGTAGGAAGGGGGAGGGACAAAGAACACACCCAGTTCATTCTTTCCTTGGGAACCCACGTTGCAGGTTCTAATTTACTCCACCCCATGATAATGGCATTGACCTATGCAGGGAGAGCCAGCCCGCCCCCCCCCCGACTTATGCACCTCTGAAAGGTCCCACTCCTCCACACGGCTGCATTGTGGAATCAAGTTTCTAACACAGGAGCTTTGGAGCACACATTCGAATCACACCACACCACTGCTTTCTACCCTCCTGTGGTCAGAGACCTGAATTCCTTCATGCCTGGCATCCAGGTGTTTTATGGATAAAAACTTTAGGAATCTTCAGCTTTTAAAGCTTCTGTTTGGTGTCTCCCCACTGAGACTAATAGAAGTCATCTGTCATCATGTGCAAAATGAGAAGGTGGGATCTTTCACGTGACTTGTGTCATGTTCCTTTCCCTTTTAGAATCTCCTGCCTTGCAACTAAATTTCTCTACGTCCCTCTCTTACCATCGCTTGCCAAGAAAGTCATCCTCCTCATACATATACCAGGGACATCACTCACACATCTCTTACCATCATCTCTGCCCTAGAAAGTGCAGATTCTTGGAACGGGGGAGGGGCTGGCTAGAAGGAGTGAAGGAAGCAATATGTCCAAGTCTTGCAGTGTGGTGACTCAAAGCAATAGTTATTTAAGTGGGGCAACTATAGCTCATGCCTTTCACCCAAGAGGCTACTCAGAAGGCTGAGATCTGGCTGGGTGCCGGTAGCCCACACTTGTAATCCTAGCTACTCAAGAGGCTGAGATCAGAGGCTCAGGGTTCAAAACCAGCCCAGGCAGGAAAATCCATGAGACTCTTATCTACAATTAACCACCAGAAATCTGGAAGTGGTGCTGTGGCTCAAGTGGTAGAGCTGCTTGCCTTGAGCTGAAGGGCTGAGGGACAGCACCCAGATCCACAGTTCAAGCCCCACAACCAAAAAAAAAAAGAAGGCTGAGATCCGAGATTGTGGTTCAAAGCCAGCCCAGGCAGGAAAGTCTATGAGACGATCATCTCTAATAAACTATTCAGAAAAGGCCAGAAGTGGCACTGAAGTGGTAGAGCGTTAGTCTTGAACAGAAGAACTTCTGGGACAGCACCCATACAGGCCTTGGATTCAAGCCCCAGGACCAGTTAAAAAAAAAAGTTATCTAGAAATGAAATATATTTAGAGGAAAAAAAATCTTGTTATATAATTCCTTCCTTGAAATATTCATAGTTGAAGAAAATTATCAAATAAGATTCTATGTATACCCAGATCTGGTCTTCCACATGACATTTAATATGAATTGTTTCTTTTCTCTTTTTTTGGGGGGGGGGGTCCGGTTGTGGGCCTGAACTTTGAGCCTGGGTGCTGTCCCTCAGCTCTTCAGCTCAAGGCTAGCACTCTACCACTTGAGCCACCGCGCCACTTCTGGCTTTTTTTCTGCTTATGTGGTACTGAGGAATTGAACCCAGGGCCTCATGCATGCAAGGCAAGCACTCTACCACTGAGCCACCTTCCCAGCCCTATGAATTGTTTCTTACTGATCAAATCTATATATATGAGCCAATCGGTAAGTCAAGGACATTACTGAAAGTCAGCTCTGGGTGGGATACAGTTGAGATGTGGAGAAAGTCACAAAGATATAGACAAGGTTCTTTCATGAGCCACAGAGTTGGGGAAAAAAGACATTGGGAAAAAAATACCATGCTCCAATTTTTAAATAGACAATTTACATGACTGAAGAATATTCTGTTTTAAGCAGAAGATTCTGGAAAGTTATTGCCTACATAAACCCTTACCCTAAATCCTGATGTCAGAATGTAAGAATAGTGCACAGTCTGAGGTCAAAAGTTTATACAAACATTCTCAGATAGGAGCACCAGATGTTAGGGCTTTGAGAACTGGAACAAACTGGTGTGAAATATGGACCCCCAACTCATATGTGTTTAGAATCTGGCTATCTTTTCAACACATGGTTCTACCCTACATGTACAAAGTAGCCATTTCTAACACATGGTAACAGGTCATAGTAATAACCACTTAGACAAAGCAGTTAATGAATAAAATGTGTGTTACCTGATAGACCACATGGAGCACTGCAGAGATCACAGCAGAGGTGGGAGGGGAAAGGCAGGAAGAAGGGCTTGCCTAGAAGAGGGTCCAGCCTGAGCAACAATCCTTAGCTTCAAGGCTCAGGAAGCGCTACTTCCCCATCTCTGAAGAATAGCCATGGGGCAGAAGTTCAGAAAGTTGGGATGAGTTCAAACTGGAGGGGTGGACTTGAGCAATCTTTGTAAACTTTGGGCCTATCATAAGAACTTAACTAATCCTTAACTAATCCAAGGTGCAAGACTATAGGATATTTAGACCAATTAAAAGGAACTATTTCTTCAAGGTACGATAAGAATTTCCTTTTTTTTCCCCTAATAATTATTGAGCATTCCCTTTGTGTCAAATACTTTTTTCTCAATTCTGCATAGATGACAGTGAGCTATAGGAAAGTCCCGCTCTCGGGGAGATGGTATTTTAATGCAGGCAGTGGTAAAAGAATAAGAAGATGAATAATACAGAGGAGGAGGAGACTCCTTTAGTTAAAGCAGCCAGAGGGATCCTGAAGATGGTGATGCAGTCAAAACAAACAAAAACAAAACTGCAGAAGCACCATGCTCTGAGTTATTTCTACTCAGAAGGGTCCATGGTAACTTATCATGGCCAAGCCTTTAGGGGTAAATCGGGATGGGACTGGCTATTGGCGGGTCACTAAGAGAATTCTTTCTGTCCTACTGCAAAATAATATGATGACCTTAGACTGACTCATCACCTGGCTAGAATTTTCTGTTTTTTCATCTGTGAAACAGCGGGAATGGGCTGGTTCTTTCCGGTTTCTTTGAGTTCTAGCATTGTGTGATAACTACCATGGCATCCCATATTCAGACATACAGAAAAAAATATATACCCGATTATAAAAGGGCTACTGGATACACTTTTAGTTACCCTTGTATTTAGAACTGGGGTAATTGGTAAGCTGTAGCAGATAACCCAATGCTCAAGGCTCTGTGGAGATGGGCTAAGTTGGCACTCAGCATCACGGCCCCTTTCCAGAACCTTAGGGTTTTTTTTTTCTTTCTTTTTCTAACTATTTCCAGACTCCCTTGCAGCTACGTTTCTGGGTAGGGGTTAGGTCCTGTCAAATTGGCATGCTTGTAGAAATATGGGAGGCAAAGAGAGACAAGGTTATCTCCTTGCTGCTGGCTAGCACTGGGCTGGAGAGGCTGGGCCTTTGTGCAGAGGCTGCTTTCCTATAGCTGCTCACTGGCAAGGAGGGTGGTAAGAAATGTGATGTGGAGGTTTCTAAAAGCAATATTATAAGTATAGTACAGTTTGAGTTTCCTTCTTCGGAGCAGAAGTGCCAGCTGCCTAGGTGGTAGCGCTGTTCTGTAAAGCTTTTATTTTTTTTGCTCATGGGGCTTGAACTCTGGGTCTGGGTAGTGTCTTTGAGCTCTTCAGCTCAAGGCAAGCACTCTACCACTTGAACCACAGCACCACTTCTGGTTTTCTGGTGGTTAACTGGAAGTCCAAGTCACAAAAACAATTTAAAAATAGAAGCAAAATAATTTAAAAATCAAATAAACTATTTTTACAAATAAATTATTTTTACTATTTCTTAGAGCTTAAAAAAAAAGAGTCTCATGGACTTTCCTGCCTGGCTTTGAATCATGATCCTCAGATCTCAGCCTCCTGAGTAGCTAGGATTACAGGTGTGGTGTGAGCCACCCACACCAGACTGCAAGGCTTTTTAAGCCCCCTCCCACCTTTCCACAGCTTTTTAAGACCCTACTTCCCTATAGAATGTCTTTGTAAGAAGCCTGACTGGTATTTCTTTCCAACACATGAGACCATCATTCCTTATGGAGACTCCAACCTGTATTCAAAGGATGAAAAACTCTTTTGGATCATGGTTGTTAAAAGTTTAGCTGGACGCTGGTGGCTCACACCTGTAATCTTAGCTACTCAGGAGGTTGACATCTGAGGATTGTGGTTCAAAGCCAGCCCACGCAGAAAAGTCATTGTGAGACTCTTATCTACAGTTAACTACCAGAAAACCAGAAGTGATGCTGTGGCTCAAAGTGGTAGAGTGCTAGCCTTGAGCTAAAGAGCTCAGGGTCAATGCTCTGGACCTGAGTTCAAGCAACCTGAGAAAAACAAACAAACAAACAAACAAAACTGTCACACACTTCTTTACTTCTGAGTCAGCAGCAGAGATCTTCATTTCCTGAGAAACACAACTTGTCCACATAAAAGATCTCTGGTGGGGCTGGGAAGGTAGCTCAGTGTAGAGTGCTTGCCTTGCATACACGAGGCCCTGGGTTCAATCCCTAAGCACCACATCAGCAGAAAAAGCTGGAAGTGGCGCCGTGGCTCAAGTGGTAGAGTATTGGCCTTGAGCTGAAGAGTTCAGGGACAGCTCCAGGCACAGAGTTCAGGCCCCATGACCAACAACAACAAAAAAAAGATCTCTGGCTCTCTGCCCACCACATGACTCTCAAGAATACCTTGTCCTGGGGCTGGGAAGGTGGCTCAGTGGTAGAGTGCTTGCCTTGCATGCATGAGGCCCTGGGTTCGATTCCTCAGCACCACATAAGCAAAAAGAAAAAAGCCAGAAATGATGTTGTGGCTCAAGTGGTAGAGCGCTAGCCTTGAGCTGAAGAGCTGAGGGACAGCACCCAGGCCCAGAGTTAAGCCCACGACCAGACCCAAAAAAAAAAAAGAATACCTTGTCCTTTAGCAAAAAGATGTATTAGGAATATTGAGTTTGGAACTATTTGCTTTGTACGTAGTAGACACATTGCTTGGTAGTGGCACTAACAGCCAGAATGTAGAACATGAGACCCATCATTGATTTACAAATAAACATTTGAGACACAAAATCACTGGCAACACCAGCAACTTGAATTTGTACATAAAATCAGACCTTTTTAGGTCTGATATTCCCCCCCCTCTTTTTTGAAGAAAACTATTCATTTTCAACGAGTACTCCCTACACCAGAAACTAAGGCAGTGGGGCTTGTTGTTTGGGGGTTTTATTTGTCTCTATTTTGGCTTACTTTGTGAAAATTCTAGAAAAATACAACTATAAATTATTGACTACTAACTTCATAAAAATTTTGAATATATAGTAATGAAGTTCTCTTTTTTAATTTTTATTATTTTTTTATTGTGAAAATACTGAACAGAGGGGTTACAATTACATGGGCAAGATAATGAGTACATTTCTTATCAAGCATTGTAGACTCCTCCTTTATTTCCCCTTCCCATCCCTTTCCATCCTCCCCCTGGCCCCCCCCCCCAATCCTCCCCGCCCCCCCCCGCCCCCACACCATCATCCACTAAAGTCTTAATTGAAAGAGAAGATGGTAGAAATGTGTGGTCTTACACGCCTGCAATCCCAGCACTCTGGGGATGAAGGGAAGAAATC
The DNA here is from genome assembly GCF_000151885.1 of Dipodomys ordii. Taxonomy (NCBI): domain Eukaryota; kingdom Metazoa; phylum Chordata; class Mammalia; order Rodentia; family Heteromyidae; genus Dipodomys; species Dipodomys ordii. Next base: position 15,566,996 of record NW_012267240.1, read on the forward strand.
TGAAATGGGAAGCCAGGCTTGGCTGCGTAATAAAACACACTCTCACTCTCATTCTCTCTTATTTTTGAGATAGAAAAAGAGGAAGAAAAATAAGAGGAGGAGGTAGAAGGGAGAGGGAAAGGCCAAAAATGGAATGTGAGATGAGAAAAACAACAGTTAAAGCTCCCCTGATCAGATACCTCAGGAACAATTTCAGAGGCTACCTGCCAATACCATCCACCTAACCCTTTCACCATACAAAGAAATGACCACTGAAGCCCACTAGTATTCAGAGGAAGGATATCTAAATTTGTTATGCTATTGGGTCCCCAAAAATGACATCTTCATTCCCATCCTATAATGATGACTCTTTCTTTACAAAATAATAAGGCCAGGATACTAAAAGAAAGATTTGAACAGCAAGTTGCTTTGGGTCTGGGCCAAAAGATTCAAAATTAAACAGAAAGGAAGAAGAAGGAAAAGATAAGAATAAGAAAATATCACTCAAAGATTGAATATGAATATTGTCCAGGAACTAGGAAATTTTAGGGAAACATACATAGCAATAATTATTATAATTATCCCTACTTTGGGTAGGGGATCAGTCACAGAAAAAGAGTTTAAATAATCTAATCACCTACATCCTTCCCTCCCGCATCTTCCTCAATTTTATCTATCTCCTTTAAGTGTTTTGTTGGTTGTGGTGGTTGTTTGTTTTTGTGCTGGCTCTAGAACATGAACTCAGAGCCTAATGGCTATCCCTGGGCTTTTTTTTTTTTTTTTTTTTTGCCGTGGGGCTTGAACTCTGGGCCTGGGCGCTGTCCCTCAGTTTTTTTGCTAAAAACTAGTACTCTACCATTTGAGCCACAGCTCCACTTCTGGCTTTTCTTAAAGTAGCTCATTGGAGATAAAAGTCTCATGGACTTTCCCGTCCAGGTTGGCTTCAAACCCCAATCCTCCGATCTCAACCAAGGACTACAGATAATGAGCCAATGGTGCCTAATACCTTTAGATTAAAAAACAAAAACAACGCCACAACTTCCTATTCCTGCGTGCTCAAAGTTCCTTCCATGTCCAACTAGAACATAGAAGCTTAATGTCCTACTTGCCTTGAGCTTTCCTTGTCTTTATGACAGCAACTCAGTGGGTCAGGCAAAGAACAGAACTGGAAACATCTCCCTCCTCTAATAGGACTGGGTCACCACAAAAGAATATGGAGTTAAGAAGCATTACAGAGCTCCTGGATTCTCCACTGGCCGCTAGCCCTGAATAGTCTTTCCAACAGTCAAGCCTATCAAGCAATTCCCAGGCCTGTCCGTCGCCTCTAGGGTACCCACAAAGTGGAATAGTAAATCAGGGGCCTACAGTTGCCCGGGCAGAGATGCACTATTGCAGTATATTTGTAACTTCACCTGAAGCTGGTCTCAGGCACTCATTCACTGACTTCTCTCCTAGATGAGATGCCTATCCTGGCTGGCATCTGCCCGAGAGAAGCGAGGCTGTTGGGAAGAATGAAGGATTCCTTGGAAAGACAGAACTTGTCGGAAGACCACAGGGTGATCTGCAGCGTGTGGGTGACGAATCCTATATGAAGGACAAGATGGGAGGGTTAGCATTCACTTAAACACAGCAGTCCCTCCATACTTCCTTATCTGCCTGCCTCTCTCTCTCTCTCTCTCTCTCTCTCTCTCTCTCTCTCTCTCTCTCTCTTCCAGTCATGGGGTTTGAACTCAGGGGCCTGGGTGCTGTCCCTGAGCTCTTGTTGCTCAAGGCTAGCACTCTACCACTTTTAAATACAACATCACTTCTGATATAAGAATGTTATAGACTTTCTCGCCTGGGCTGGCTTCGAATCACGATCCTCAAATCTCAGCCTCCTGAGTAATTAGGAAGCAGGAGCCATGAGCACCCAGCACTCTTTTCTCTTTTAAGTGGCTACCAAAAGAGTTCAGAAGAAGAAAAAAATTTTTAGCTCTTGCAATTTTTATGGCTACCTTGTATCTAAAAGGCACAGCAAACCGAAGTAGGAATGCCTACCAAGCATTCATCACCTGTGCAGTAAGTCTCTTAATAAGTCTGTTCTTTGCTCACAATCAGTGGTGGGGACAGGAAAGGGGACCAGGATAATGGCATTGAGAGTAAAGTCAGATGATTGAAATCCCACCCCATGGGCACCAACAGCAGGAAAGATTTCAATAGAACAAATACTACTTGAGCTAAGAAACCTTGACACAGAGCCTCTGAAATCAAGGTCTCTGGAAATTTCAGACAGGAAGTTTTGTATATGGTATGCCTTTTTTTGTTGTTTTTTTGGCACTGGTCTCCAAAATTGAAATTAAATGCTGCACAGTCAAGCAACTTCTAAGCAATTTCCAATCAGTCCAGTCATAATTCATCTCCAGTCAAACAATGTGAGATTGTTAAGAGCAACAGGAAAAGTTCTAGAGGGAAAGAACACTCCTGAATTCCATTGTTCTGCAAATACTCCCTCGCCAGTCTTCCCCCCGCCCCTACAGTTGCCAAGTGGGTGTTGAAGGATCAGAACAGGAGAAAAAGGTAAACCGTTTTTCTTTTATTCCTGTAAATGATAAGTCTGATTATTTAATTCTTGCACAATGCTGGATAGATGATTTGCAAATGGGTTTGAGTGGTAGTGCAGAATTTGTGCTTGCTTAACTTCCCACCCAAGGAACTCACTGGAAAAGAATCCTATGATGAGACAATGCTTCTCCCAGGCTGCCATGAAGAATGTACTGTGCGAAGTATTTAACCTGTTTTTCCTTTCCCAGATTCATCTGCAAAATGAGATGGAGTGATGGTTCAGAAACTATTTATTATATAAGCTGCAGTCTGGTTGTATAGGTACATCAACTTCTAAACCACCATGCTGTTCAGGAAAGTCGTTACAAAGGCAGTAACCACTACTATTCAACCTAAGTGTTTCCAGTTTGGACTGTGACCCAAACTTCATTCAAAGTTTATTAAGTCTTCTACAGCCAAAAAGTTCTAAAACTTGAGTGCTAAGATCACAAACACCAGTGAGTTGGCTGGACAATAAGGACTTAGAAAAATCTTATAGAAAAGAATTTTTGTTTTCTTTTGAAAACATCTGTGTGTGGAATAATGGAGAGAGTCGGAAAGAGTTATAAAAGCAGTTCAGAAGCCTTGGGTGTTGGTGGTTTGCTCTAATCCTGGCTGATTTCAGGAAACTGAAATCTAATGATCTCAGCCAGCCCTGGCAAAAAAAAAAAAAAAAAAAAAGTCTGTGAGACTTTGTCTCCAATTAACCAGCAAAAAGCTAGAAGTGGAAGTGCAGCTCAAGTGATAGAGTAGCAGCCTTGAGCAAAATAAGCCAAGAAAGAGCTTGAAGTCCTGGGTACTAGCCCCAATAGCTTGCGTGCATGTGCCCACGCGCACACACACGATCACAAGTAGTTCAGAGAGGTCCTGGATACACTTCTCTCCTTATGTAATTATGGTACATTATCAGAGCCAGGAAATTGGCATAGACACTATACTGTTAACTAGATTCAGACCCAACTGGGATTAGAATAGACTGTTAAAACAATCTGGACTGCGCTGAACCTAACTTGAGTCCTTTGCATTCCATTTCTTCTTGGAGGTATAAGGAATTTGAGCTGGCTATTATCAAACCTGGGGGAAATCTACTTTGTCACTAACCCTCAGTTTTTCATCTGTAAAACAGAAACAATACCAAGTAAGCTGTTAGGAGTAAATGTCCCTAAAAGCAGTGTGTGGAATAAGTTAGGATCCCCCCAACGTCTAGTTTCCTTCATTCTTAGTTCCTACAGTTGTAAAGGAGACCCAGATACTCTCCCTGCAATCAACATGGATCTTGACCCACCTTATTTTCTTCAGTTGCATCCTGTCTCTTAGCTAGGCTTCTTCAAAAATTTTCCAGTGAGAAGTTTTAACTCTGAAATAGACAGACGGGCTTAAAAAAAAAAAAAGTAGCCTTCTGATCAAGAAAATGACTTGAAAAATGTCATCTTCTACCGAACCATCTAGGCTGGACTATCTTTGTGTACTGGCACCAAGTTAGAGTTGAAGACTTAGTTTGGACTTTCTTTCCTTAGGTAGGCAGTATGGCTTTGAACTTGGGCTCAGACTAAAGGAATCAGGCAGCCCTTAAGGATTAAGGGCTTCCTGCCTTCCTGACAACTCAAAATGTACCTGTGCAGGCACGGATTGTAGCCTGCTCTTGAGGATCACTATAATATTGGGATGGGCTTCTCCATCTCCCAGTTTTTATTATGGATTACAATAATTTGCCTAGGGTGAGCCAACTGGGCAAGTGCCATCCATCATTCCCCTTTTTGGTACAGTACCTACAATTGACTTAATGTTCCATTAATAAAACTGCAGTAATGACCCTCTTTCTCGCTGGGCAGAGGAGGAGTGGATTTCCTCTGAACCTAGCAAGACAGTGGTGGGGTGGAGATAGATAGTGAACATGAGGATTTTATGACTAGAGGCAGGTGGACAGGAGCGGGTTGAGAGAAAGAGAAGTCCAGGTGGGATGAGGCCATCCCTAGGCTTAAGGGAAGTGGGGGGGGGATGCAAAAAGTATCAACTTCAGAGTGAGACTGGCTTTTATTAGAATCTCAGTTCTCCCACTAGACCCATCTGGGTGCTTTGGGACAAAGCTTCTGTTTTCTCATCTGAGCATGGGAATAAGATGTTTACCTTTTACGTTATCTGCTGTGAGTCACTGCTTAATTAAACCTTGGGTCCCTGGAACTTTTCTGGACATCTGTCCCCTTCTGGCGCTCAGACATCCCTTCCTGGATGTCTGATCTCTTGCCATATCTGATCAGGTTCTTCCCGGTCCACCTTCCCCGGGTGATGGGGATGTCGATAACCCTAGCCTGCCTCAAGCAGGAATCCTATTAAGCAATTTTAATCAAAATCACCACCCTCCAGCCATAATGTGTCTGCTTAGGTATCTTCCAAATACCAGTGCCCCCAGTTTGTCCTGACTGGGTCAGGGCCTGGCCCAATCTGTCTCCCCCACTAGGAGATCCCACTGTCCTGGTACCTATTTTCACCGCTCTGCCTAATGTCTCACTCGCAGGTATCATTGAACACAGGTATCATTGTCTCTTTACCGAGGCAAAACAAAGGTAGAAAAATATATGAAGAAAATCACCCAGGACTGTCAAAAATGAAAAATGCCCCTCCACCTTAACCCTCTCTCATACCCAAGCACCGCGCAGCCTGCTGGAGCCCCAGTACGGAGATCCTCCTGCAGTCTGCTCCGATTCAAGGTTCAGATTTTCGGTTCCCCACTGACCTTTCCAAATTGGGTGTCGCAGCCACCCCTGGGGGACGTGGAAGGCCAGTGACAGAGAGCCGCTACTAGATGGGAGGTACACAGAGGATACCCATCTCCAGACCGCGCTGCCCCCTCGGGCCCGCAGGTCACCGGGTGTGTCACAAACTGGGCTCCCAGTGTTCTCTGCAGGAGGCTGGTCTGTGGAATGGGGGACTAGGGGCATGGGGCTCATGGAGGATATAGGGGTGTGGAGTGGGAGCCCAGAGTTTGGGGAGGGAGTATGGGGAGTGGTGTCTAGGGGAATGGGGCCAAGGAATATGGGGCTTGGGGCGTGGGGTGGGGGGGTCTACGGCCTGGGGGTTAGGAGCCTGGGGTGGGGGGCGTGTGCTCACTCGGTAGCGGGGCTGAGGAGTATGGGGCGTGCAGACTGGGATCTAGGTGCGTGAGACACGCGGCGTGGGACACACGTAATGGGGTCTAGGGGCGTGGGCACGCAGCGTGCGGGCCAGGGGCGTGGAGGCTAGGGTCCTGGTTGTGCGCAGCGTGGGGGGTCAGGGACACGCGGCGTGGGGGCGCGCAGCGTGGAGGTCAGGAGCGCGAGACACGCGGAGTGGGGACCGAGGGGCACCGGTCGCGCGGCGTGGGGGCCAGGGGCGTG
>NW_012267240.1:15573525-15689086 GCF_000151885.1 Dipodomys ordii
GCTCCCGAGGGGGCGGGGACGCCGGGCCCCGCGGGGCCGAGGTTCCCTGGGGGTGGGGGGACCGGGGAGGGGTCGTGACTGCCGCTGCGGGTGTCGGATCGGGACGCCCCTGCGAGGCTCTTCCCTTTATGCGGTGACACCGACACGCGCGGCTGCATCCATCTCCTCCTCGGCTTGGGCCGGCGCCTACCGCTCCCCCGCTCCGGGCCCGGGGCTCGGGTCCTGGGAGCCCAGCACCGGGGCTGCGCTCGGCCCTTTTGTTATGGCACGGAAAGGAGCGGCCGCCGCCCTGGGGTGCTCTCTCCCTGTGCCCCTGGACCTTTGCATTAGCTTACTGCAGTTTCGGAAAGTTTCGGGGTTCTCTCCCCCCCCACCCCATCCCACGTCTTTAGGGATCCCCCCCCCCCCACACACACACAGCGGCCCAAGATCCAGGAGAACGAATTGCAACTGGGAGGCCCTGATGACTTATAGTAATAATAATAAATAATCATGATGATGGTGATAGCCGTTTCTCTGCCAGCTCGCGCCTTTTGTCTAATCTTTGGCCTCTGCGAATCTGCTTTTCAGCCACGAGAGTATTAACGTGGTCCACCTGGAGAACGGCCACCAACCTTTTTCTTTTTTAAGGAAATAAAAAACGATTTATCTGGGAAGAATTCTGGGGCTTCCTTGGCGAGCTTTAATGGAGACCCAAATCCTATCCTCTTGCTGGCATTTTCAAAAGTGGGGAGGGGGAACTGCAGATCTCTCCACCCCCTCTGGGCCTCGCTGGCCTGGAGACTGTACCTAGCAACATGTAACAACCCCCCCCCCCCATCCAACACCAGGAGGTGTGAACCCTGCAGAGTTGGCCCTCCACACTGAATGAAGGAGGAGCCTCTGTGCACCCTGGTCTGGGATGTTGTGTCAGGGAGAGGAGACTCTGCCAGCAATCTGGGTTTCATTTGTTATCTACGTGTTGAATGAAAGGTTTTCATATCCACCTGACTCCCTTGCCGCCAGCTCTTAAAATGCATGGCTGGCTTCTCTAGTTAGCGGTAGAAATGTGATCGTTTCTGCCTTGAGTATAAATTTAGGAGTGTATGTGATGGAGGAGGGGGGCCATTGACAAGATACAGAAAGATCCCTGTATCTTCTCTCCTAGGGAAATGGATGTTGGTTGGCATTAGCTCATCAGTGTGGAATTGTAGCCTCTTTCATTTCTACCCTACTGCCTTTTGGAATCATCTATTTGTGAATGATATTTGTACCTCAGTGAAGCCATTATTTTCATTGTAAAGATTGATTTTTTTCATTCTGTATTTGAAATAGCAATATATGGAAATATTGAGTTCATGCACTTACAAGGCATGGCTTCAATTTAAAAAAATCATGGTGGGGGGAGACCTACTTGATTTAAGTCTTAAGACCATAGTTTACTGAACTCTTGCTTGCCAAACCCCCAGAAATGGAAAAATGGAATATTCCATGAAGTGGAAGAGAAATGGTCAACGTGTAAGAAAATCTATGCATTGACTAGGAGTCTCTTAGTATGTGGCATGCTTTCAGTAGAAGATCCAGTATCTTGAATACACTTCTGAGATTATTTCTTTGATTGGTTATTCAGAATAAGGATAGCTTGCTAAGGCATCGAGCCCAGGAGCTCAGCAATCAGTCTTACTTTCTGGCATCTGGATTTTGAGCCAGTTTATAGTTAAAGGAATGGACAGTTTTTCTGACATTTGAGGTCACTGTGAATCCATTGAATCCTTCAAAGTGTTTTGATATTTAATCATTCTCTATATTCTAACAGATCTTTAGATTGGTGGTTTCAGTGCAGACAAATGCTACATTTGATTTAAGTTGAAGATACTTAATGTATGTACTATAAAGTAACTTGGGACATTCTTATTGGCATTCTTATTGGAAGAAAGGTTCAATGTTTACTTCTTCTGAAACCTGATTTGTAAGAGTTCTGCTTTTATTACAGAAGCCAACCTGAATCATAACTTTGAACAAACATTGTATACAGCACATTGTACAGCAGGGCTTGGAAATTACTTGGGTGAAATTCAAACGTATGGATCATACACTAGATTCCAGGGACTAAGTGACCTCTTCTTTATTAAACAAAGCTTTATTATAACATCTGGAAAAACTAACATCTGCAAATTTTCTTGGCATTACTTTGCTCTTTATATATTTTAGATAAAACTTAAGGGTTAGCTGCAGATTCTCTCTGAATCTGCAAAGTGATTTGCGATGCAACAGTTAATTAGTTGCCATGTGAACAGGAACTAGTTCTCTAATATGATCGGGTGCTTTTATTAAGTGTTTTGTTTGAGTTGGCTCCGGAGCATTTATAGGCAGTTTTTGTGGAAATGCTACAGAAAGTGTGATTCCAAAGTATCAACCAACTCAGATTCACTGTGCCTCTTACAAACCTGCACTAAGGTGTCTGGAGGGAAGGGTGTGGAGGGGTGTCTCTCCAGAGAGTGTGGGAAGCTGTGCAGATGTACTCCACAGGGATGTAATTGTGAAACCCAATACTATTCTCTGTTCCAAAGGAAAGGTCGGCATTAGCTGAAGGGTTTCCTGCTCAGGCCTACAGTGTCTGATCTTTATTTTGTTGTTTTTAATCTAACAGTAAGGTGGTATGCAATCATGTGCTAACTTTCCATTCATCTCTCATCTGTCACAGCATTTGAGTGAATGGTGGGCTACCTCTCTTCTTTTGAAGAGGTCTATTCTTGGCTGGACTCAGACTTCACAAACCAGAGCACTGTGAAGTGATGGGTTCTCATGAGGATTCATCAACAAGCTGATAATATACTATGAACATAGTTATTTTTACTTGTTTGTGGTGCTGGGATTACAATCTAGGACCTTTTGCATTCTGTGCATGTGCGTGTGTATGTGTGTGCACGCGCGTGCATGTGTGTGTGCACACTTCAGTGTGCACTGGTCCTGGGGCTTAACTCAGGGCCTAGGCATTGTCCTTGAGCTTTTGTGCTCAGCTTCGCTTATTTGGAGAGTCTCAGTGACTCTTTCACCTTTTCCTGCTTGGGCTAGCTTTGAGCCACTGTCTCCAGATCTCAGCATCTTGAATTGCTAGGATTACAGGCATGAGCCACCTGTGTCTGGCTTCCTTTTACATTCTTGAATCTCAGAAGTATTCTAGCCAGGCACTGGTGGCTCACACCTGTAATCCTAGCTACTCAGGAGGCTAAGATCTGAGGATTGGGGTTCAAAGTCAGCCTGGGCAGAAAAGTCCGTGAGACTCTTATCTCCAATAAACCATCAGAAAACTGGAAGTGGTGCTGTGGCTCAAGTGGCTGAGTGCTCGCCTTGAGCTGAAGAGCTGAGGCACCCAGACCCAGAGTTCAAGCCCCACAACTGAAAGGCAAAAAAAAAGAAAAGAAAGTGTTCTACTCTGAGCTACATTCCCACTCCCCCCATACAATGAAGCTCTCAACTCCTGCGAGCCTGGAGGACGAGTTGGATTGGAAGATTGGATTGGTCCTTGGGCTTCGTTACAAGGCATCAGTGACCCCTCTCCATTACCAAAAACATTGTTTTTCTTCCAGATGAGATCAGTGGGCCTGTGACTTCTCTTTTGTTCATATTCTCCCCCTCAAGTCTGCTCTGTTCCCTCCAGAGTTGACATTTCTGTCTGGAGGGACAACTTGGTAGCCTTCCAAACCCCTTGCCCAGATTTTAGAAAGATTTTATAACTCTTTGCTTGCTTTCAAGCTTTGCTCTAGATTTTGTGGACACATTGTATTAGTTATCTTTCTGTTACTCTAAGGAAATCCCTGAGATGACAGGCTTCTATAGAGGGAAGAGTTACTTTGACTCATAGCTGCAGAATTATTCACCTCAGAACAGAAGGCAAAGAAGAGCTTGTGTTTACAACAAAGCCCCTCCCCTCGCCCCATTAGGCTATGATTCCATCAATGAAGTAATCCGCTGATGGATTCATCCATCAGGATCCAATCCTGTATTAAAGGCCCCACTTCCGAGCACTGGGGACAAGTTTTAATAGATGCAAGGATGGCATTGCAGATCTAAACCATAATAAACATTAACTATTAGCAACTAAAAGGTAGAAGAAAGTTCTCTTCAGATATCATGTAGGTCTTCAATACCTTGAGATGTGAAGGGTCCCCTCTTTGGCTTGAATGAAGATTCAGTGGTCTCAGAGGCTTGGCCCACACTTAGATAAATGAGTCCCTCCAGTTCCAGGGCTAAGAAGCAATAGCACCGCTCTATTAAAAGAATACAGGAAGAGTGAAATCATGGCTCTCCTTCAATTTTCGTCTCATTGGAAGCAAAAGAGTAAAGCTCAGTGGAGCCCAGGAAAAGGAGATAAATGACATTAGGCTGAGCTGATGGGGTCGTTCTGGTGATTTGGCTCAAAATTGTCTCCAGGAAGGGAAAGAAGATGGCGTGTCTTGAGTCATCTCCCCAGGAACTGAACTCAAGAATGGAGACAACCATGAACCTTCTTGATTTCTGGATTTGAGATCCCACATTAATAAATAATGAAGGGAGAGAATCATTTAGTTGTAGAACTTGAAACCAGCATGTCTTTTTTTTTTTTTTTGTGGTCGTGGGGCCTGAACTCTGGGCCTGGGCACTGCCCCTCAGCTTTTCAGCTCAAGGCTAGTGCTCTACCACTTGAGGCATAGCACCACTTCCAGCTTTTTCTGCTTCTGTGGTGCTGAGGAATTGAACCCAGGGCCTCATGCATGCAAGGCAAGCACTCTTCCACTGAGCCACTTTCCCAGACCCAGCATGTCTTTTTCCTCTCTCCATTTTAATTTTGACCCAGGCTCTCTCCAACACTGTTTCCCATCACACATCATGTTGTTCAGTGTTGTTCATGTTCTCCTTTACAGAAAAATGTTTAGTGTTTTCCAAAGTTGGAAGTATAAATTACTAAGTTGACCCTTTTAGCCTCTCTGCTTTTCCTCAATGTATGCTTCTCTCAGCTTTATCTTTTACTCTGCACCTGTTTAAATTGTCTGCTCTAGGAGAGTATTCCTTTATTGTCCCCTGGCTGTGGCCGAATGGCCTCTGCTTATTTAGAAGTCCTCTCTCTTCTTGTTTTACAACCCAGTCGGAAAAATAAATAGGAAGAGAAATGAACAGAATAAAGAGAACCTCAGTAAATGGCTCATCATATAATTAGGCAAGATACTCTGAAGAAGATTGAAACTGACTAATCTTTGTGTGACAAGTGGAGCTATCAGTTGTCTATAAGATTTTTTTTCTACATGGTTCTAGGATTTATCCATAGAAGTTTGATTAAAGAGAGCATGAGCGTGCTGCACACTATGTCCTGTAAGTTAGACCGAAGAGGTCCTTCTGTCTATCAGGCATATTTTAAGTGGTAACAGCCTAGATTCAGTGCCACTGTGATTCCCATTGTAGAGGGAAGTTCTGAATAGGAGGGCCAAAGACAATTAGGTAACACTCCGAGGTTGTGTAAACTGCCTGGGAAGATAAGCTTATCAGACATAAATTTTATAAATTTAGAGCCAAGGATTGATGGCAAACACCTATCATGTCAACTACAAAGGAGGCATACGTAGGTAGGAAGATAATGATCCAAGGCTGGTCCTGGGCAAAAAGCATTTGTCTCTATCTGAAAAGTAATGAAAGCAAATATGGCTGGTGCCCAGTCCTAGAGCCCTTACCTAGCAACGCACAAGGCCCTTTGCTCCAACCCCAGTATCGATCAATCGATCATCTCCCTCCTGTCTCCTCTCCTCTATCCCCTTTTCCCTCTTCCTTCTTCCGCCTCTGTTCTCTCTTACACACATTTTATCAAGGACTAGGACTATGAACCCATAAAATATATCTAAAATATAAAAAACACACTCAAGTATGAAAACTGGCAAGATCTTTTTGGAATCTTTGGAAGTAGCAAATAGCCTAGGAAAACCTTTTTAAAGATATTTTGCGAGAAATGCAGAACTTATGAAAGATTGTTTTGCGGTATTATTTTGCCTGTCTTAAGGAGGGAAAAAGTGTTTTTTTGTTTTTGTTTTTTGTCACTTGTGGGGCTTTACTCAGGGCTTAAGTGCTATCCCTGAGCCTGTTTGTGCTCCAGGCTAGCACTCTACCACTTAAGCCACAGTGCCACTTCAGTTTTTGAGTGGTTATTTGGAGATAAGAGTCTCACGGGGTCTGGCGCTGGTGGCTCATGCCTGTAATCCTAGCTACTCAGGAGGCTGAGATCCAGGCATCATGGTTCAGCGCCAGCCTGGGCAGGAAACTTTTCGAGGCTCTGATCTCCAATTAACCACATAAAAAACAGAAGTGGCACTGTGGCTCAAATGGTAGAGTGCTCGCCTTGAGCTGAAGAACTCAGGGATAGTGCTCAGGCCCAGAGTTCATTAAAAAAAAAAAAGAAGAGAAAAGAAAAGAGTCTTATGGGGTCTTTTCTGCCTGGGCTGGCTTCAAACCATGATCCTCAGATCTCAGCCTCCTGAGTAGCTAGAATTACAGGCATAAGTGGTGCCCAGCTGGAAAAGCATAGTTTGATGAAGGACAACTTTTTCCAAGTCAAGTGAACATTTTCATTTGCCTAGACTATTTTTTCTTGAGCTTAAAATTTGAATGGGAAAATGATTGAATTTTTTTAAGAGGAGATGTTGATATAATTTTGGCAGCGCTGAATGAAAGGTATCAATCACTATGGTTAAAGCTGTCCTCAGGCCAGGTTCCAGTAGTAGCTCATGCCTGTAATAGTAGCTACTCAGAGGATTGAGGTCTGAGAATCATGGTTCAAAGCCTGCACAAGCAGGAAAACCCTTGAGACTCTTATCTCCAGTTAGCCACTAGAGCTTTGGCTCAAGTGTGAGAGTGCTAGCCTTGAGCAAAAAGCTCAAGGACAGTCCCCAGGCCCTGAATTGCAGCCTCAGGACTAGTGTGCATGGGCTTGTGCTCGAACTTAGGCACACGAATGCATGTACATAAACACACGCACACTTACAGAGCCATAAAGAGACTCATGTTAGTAAGACTTCTGATAGTGAAACCAGACATAGCACCAGGTTCATGCTCTTCCTCTTAGTCCTGAGATGTTAGAGCGTTACTGAGATTTGGTTCATCTCCCAACTCCAGCTTACGTCCCTTCCTACCTGGAGAAAAAGGTCTGGAAGTTCATCTTAACAAGAGAATTCATACACATGTTATTTTGGATCTTAATAGTTCATTGTTAGTAACATTTGTTATTCATGTTACAATTGTTATAATTGATTATTCATAATACTTTATTCATATTTGGATGAGCACTTTCCTGGGCGCTTTATCAGTTGCTTTCTTAGGAGATAAAAGTAAAAGCAGCTTGCAAAATTTAGATGAAAATTTAAGTCATGAATTAACTTTTAAAAAACAACCTCCCTGGGGAGTTGCTATAGCAGTAACAGAGTTGCAGAATAGAATGGGTTAAATTTACTTTACATCAGTAGGAAAAAAGACTAGGATCTTTGAATCAAATAAAGGATGACTAGAAGCATGACTTGTTCACCCAAATCACCAGACCCATCTTGGGCTGCCCTGCTGGCAGGAAAGTTTCTAGAAAGTTTCTAGAAAGCTGGCCTGGCTGCATTAGGACAACTGTCACTGGTCTTTGGTAGCAGAGTTCAGATTTCTGAACTCAGATTTCTGACCCTCCTAAGCACATTTTGAAGGAAAATTTGGGATGGAGTGTCTGAGAACCATCCAGTCCCAGGGTGGACTGACAGGCATCTGATCAGTCAGCCCTCCTATGGGTAGGGGGTCATCACAGGTTTTCCCTCAGACATTTAGCAGATGGACAACCCCAGGAATTATTTTTAAGGGATAATAGCAGCTAACTGGATAACACATTGAGAGTTAGTCCAGGCGCAATGAAGAAAGAAACATAAAGACACTTAGAGAACTTGAATTCCTTCAAGGGCCTTTGGGAGCATTTTATTTCCTAGTGCAGCCTTAAATTACCCCCATACTCCTGGGGTTCTGATACACATGATTCTGTCTGAGTTTTCTTTTTTCTTGCCTGTCCTCAAGCTTGAACTCAGGGCCTGGGCACTGTCCCTGAGCCTCAAGGCTGGCACTCTACCACTTGAGCCACAGTGCCACTTCTGAGTAGTTTATTGGAGATGAGAGTCTCATAGACTTTTCTGCTTAGACTGGCTCCAAACCGTGATCCACATCTCTCAGCCTCCTGAGGTGTGTGAGCCTGTCCTAGTTTTCATGGGAACAGAAGTATGAGCACACATTGGCTTCACATGGCCTGAATCAAAGCGTCAGTCAAGCCCTATTCCTTTTTAGAAGCTCTAGGGACAAATCCACTCCCAGACTCACTGGTCTTAATAAAGGGGCCAAGTCCCTATCGTTTTGCTGTCTTAGCTTCATTAAGCTTCATTAAGCGGTCCTTGTTATCCCACCAACAACACACATGGCCATCTACCCCACCTCAGTTATCCCGTTTGTTCATTTGCTCTATCTCTTGAGGATAGCCAGAGGAAGCAGCATGCGTTTGTGGGCTCCTGTGATTAGACTGGATCATGCTAGCCCCAGATGACAGCTGTCCCAGGAGGCTGACCTCCCTGCCACTGGGAGCATCAAGGATCAGGGAGAAGATGACTCTATGTGTCCTCTCTTCATTTCTCCATAGTATTCGGGGACAGGATCTTCCTGTCTCTTTCCAGCCTGAGACTTCAGAACCTTACGTGCACAGCACAGAAGGAAAACTTGTGATACCAAAAGGTGTAGGTCAAAATGATGCATTTGAATTTTTACATTTTGAGAACTTAAGACCGACCTTTATTTAGATGCCCGTGATTTCATAAATTCTTTCAGTGGTAACTGTTTATAATAGCTCTGTTATATTAGGTATTACATCCAGCATACTACAAACAAGTATTCTCCTGGACATGGAAAAATATAACAGTGGCAGCTAGTTAGCATGTCAGGTACTTGTGACCTTGTGAGTCACAAGATTACTTAATCTTCATGTCGATCCTAAGAGGTATAAACCTCGTTCTCATTTTAGAGAATGGGATGCAGAGATGCTAAAGTCAGACAGTCATGGCAGAGTTCCTGGTGTTACAGGAGACCGCCGGCCTTTACCTATAACTGCTTTGTGACTTGGAGGATTGAATCACTATATCACACAATTACGATCAGCATGGCGTTTTACCAGTATACATAGAGGATTCTTTGTGGTCCTGGTAACATTTATAAAGAAGGACAAAACTATAATTTTTTGGTCCCCTATTTGCCTTTGACCTTAGAAAATGACCTTGAGCAGGCATTTGTTGAGCATCTCCTGAGAGCTAATCTTGGTTCTGGGTGCTGTGTAGGATCCAGATGTATTAAAGAGATAGGAAGCACACTCCAGTAACTCTCATAAGCTCCAAGGGAGGTCTAAAGAGTGTGGTGGTGTTTGGGGTTACATTCAGCTGGGGCAAGGGGGTTCTGTGTTTGTCAGATGTTTACACAGTTGGGAAGAAGGAGGCTGGGAAGGATAGAGTTCCCTACAAAGCTGTGGGATATAATAGGGTTCACAAAGCATAATGAAGTGCCTTTTTCTCTTTTTGGCATGAAAAGGGGATTTTATTTGCTCTGAAGTAAGTGTGAAATATTAGTGGGTTTTTTTTTTGAAACTTAGTAACAAAAGTTTAATCTTTTTCTCTCAAAAAAAAAGCTGTGTTTTTTTTTTTTTTGCTTGTGCAGTGATCCAAAACAATTAACTTATAGAAAAAATGGTGTTTTTATGGTTTGTAGCTGTATTTTTTTCTGGATTGTTTCATGAAAATGTCATGCCAAAATAAATGGAATTTTACAGTGAATATCCATACACATTTCACTTAGCTTCTACATTTAACATCTTACTATATACCTGGCTTTATTACTATCCTATCCATTTATTCAGCTTTCTATCCATCTATGAATTATTTTGATGCATTTTAAAGTATGTCTCCAGGGTCAGTGGCTTTTCTTTCAAGTACTTCAGTATGAATATCATTAGTGTTCAATGATTATTTTTCTCTTAGAAAAATTTACATACAAGGAAATACACAAATTATGTCAACATTTGCATACACCTGTGCAACCCAAAACCTTTCTCAAGGTTTATTACTGTCATTACAGGAAGTTACTCCATTCCTCACCTGAGCAAACGCTACCTCTGTTCTTTATGAGCAACAAAAGGACAAACACAGTTCTGATTAGTTGCTTGCTGCTACTGGTGGTGGTGATTCTAGAACTTTCTTTAAGGGGAATCAGACAGTATATTCTCTGATGTCTTTTGGCTGCCTTGTTCACTGTATTGAGTTCCCTCCATGTTATGGCTTATAAGTATTGTGGTTTCTTTTTGTTTACATATTTTTAATAGATGGATTCTGAAGTTATTTCTAGATTTGTTCCTGTGAACATATATATTCTGCAGTTCTTCCATACAAAGATTTTTTTTTCATTTGCTCTTGAGATAATTCTTAGAAGGTAATACCTAGGAAGGTAAATGTTCAGTTTCATAAAAAACTAGAACCTTTTAAAGATTGGTTCTATACTGCTACCAGAAACACAAGATTTTTCTCTTGGTGGTGTTCATCTTGTTAGCCATTTGGAAGACAGATTTATTTGTATATATGTATGTAGATAAAAATATGTTGTATGAATAGTTTGCTTTTCAGATATAAATGGCCTGGATTTTTTTTTGAAGGATGTCGATACATTTTTAGAAACCCAAATTGGAGTTTCACTACTATGCTTACACTGATTTCCAACCACGCCTCAATGGGAGCTCTTCTTTTCCTTGATACATTGTTATTCTGACCCTGTTGCCAAATGGCCCCAGTGGCAATCCCGTGTGACCATGTAGAACCATGTTATTTCATGCCGATCATCTCCTCTAAACTCCCTTGTGGATTTGCATGTGTGTGTGCACCTGCGTGTCCCTCTACCAGAGATGGGGAGTGAAGGGACAGGAGGGAAGAGAAAGTACCCTTCTCAACCCTAATATCTGCATAGTACAGAGTAGAATTTAAGGTGATATGTGACTACGTCCACCAATGCCTGGCTCACTACTGCCCTGTAAGTGGAGTTTCCCACCCCACTCCACCCCATTGCCTTTTCTGGCTTCTTTGGACTCTTCATAGACAGATGGAATTGGTGGTGGAAACAGTCCTTCTGTTGTTTTAATTAAAGTAGAAGTTTTATAAAAGGGGACATGAACCAGATACCAGTGGATCACACCTGTAATCCTAGCTACTCAGGATCTGAGTGAGGATCAAGGTTCGAAGCCAGCTCAAGCAGGAAAGACCATGAGACTCTTATCTCTAGTTAATCACCAAAAGACTGGAAGTAGAGTTGTGGCTCAAGTAGTAGAGCACTACCCAGCAAGAAGTAACTCAGGGTCAGCATCAAGACCCTGAGTTCAAGCCCTAGAACTGACCAAAAGAAAGTGGTGGCATTTTTCTCATGAAGCTTGTTTCTGTGTTCAGGAAATGCATCCTTGAGTCTCATTTCTGTTCACTTGGGGTTGAAAGTGACAGAAAGCCATAACCTGGTAGTTGCTGGTTCATCTGTCCTTGTGTCAGTATTCCTGATTTGATCAACTTTGTGGCTATTCCCACTTAGGAAAACAAAACAGTGTTGGAGACATGCCAACCCCCTTCCTCCAGATATTCTAACAATTCCTTAAGGATGGCACGGAAGAAACGACTTGTGTTTCATGGCATTTGACTTTTAATATATTCCCAGCAATAGAATTCTCCAGAGACTCGAGCTGATGGGCTTTGAGGTGCCACCTTTGGAGCCAAGTTTTTTTTTCATCTCTTGCTGAGATGGTGGAGTTCCTCTCTGTTGCCTACCATCTGTTCTCTGTGTTCTATGCACACACCATAAGGCATCTGGGGAAGGGATAGAAAAGTCAATGCATGCTACTGGTGAGGATGGAGCATTCTGGTCAAGTTGGTGGCCCATCTGCCCAAGCACCAAGAGCCCTTTCAACAAGCTGCTGAGCTGTCCTGGGCCGGCCTGGGGGAGCCTGGCAGTCCACGTGTGTTCAAATGTTGCTAAAAAGTTAAGTCCCCTTCCTGTACACAGTATATCTACCAGATGTAGACTTTCATAGATACATTTGTTTCCTTTAACTATAAACCTGAAGACTGCCAGAGAAATTAAACTGGGACAGTGACCTTTTAGCTCCTTTATCTCAGGGGTTTTTTTTTCTTTGTTTTTTCCTCCAGGTCAGAGCTTAAACTCTAGGCCTGAGCACTGTCCCTGAGCTTTTGTACTCAAGGCTAGCACTCTACCACTTGAGCCATAGCTCTACTTCCAATTTTTGTGCTTAATTGGAGATAAAGAGCCTCACAGACTCTCCTGCCCAGGCTGGCTTCAAAGTGTGATCCTCAGATCTCAGCCTCCTGAGTAGCTAGGGATTACAGGCATGAGTCACTAGCACTTGGCTCCTTTATCTCTTGATAGAGTAAACTATTCAAAACAGCTTTACTTAAGTTGATTGAATTATCGGGTATTTTTTGTTTTTGTTTTTGATTTGAGAACTGACTATGCAGCCCAGGCTTACCTCAAATGCCACATTTGACCTCTTCTGCCTTCCTACTCCTGGGATCCTTTTAATGTACACTGTATGTTTTGCCTTGGGATTGATTCTTGTGCTGGAATCAGTTGGATTAAAAGATGATGAAAGGCTCTCCCCATATGCCTCCCCCCCCCCGCTTCTTTTTGAAAGCTTTTTTGCCTCTTTTTAAATTTAAAAGTGAAATGACTGCTTATACTGTCCTGATGTGTCTCTCAGCATCTTGATGGATATCTGTTAGCTGCCATATCCAGTATTAAACCTGGGCATTCTAAATTAATGCATGGGGGGGGGGACTTTGGGAGAGGTGGGGGAGAATCATGAAAGGGGAGACAGTGATCAAGATGCATAGTACTCATAAACTGACATGTTCAATGGAAACCCCTCTGTACAACTACTTGGAGATAATAAAAATAAAAGGGAAATAACCAACTTAATGTATGTGGCAGAAATCTTTAGATACTAAGTAAATGACAGAGGAATCACTGTTAGCTCAGGGGTATAGTTTCTGTACACACAGCTCAGCAGTAGTTATTAATTGAAGTAAACCTGCTCAAATCTTCCTGTTTTTTTCCTTGGCTTTCTCTCTTTTTGCTCCTTTTGTTGTTAGCAGTACTGGGGTTTGAAGTTGGTCCTGAGCTTGCCTACCCTCTACCTCTATCTAGCCCTGTTTTGTACGGATTATTTTTTGTTGGTAGTGGTAGTCATGGGGTTTGAACTCTGGGCCTCTGTCCCTGAGCTCTTCAGCTCAAGGCTAGCACTGTACCACTTGAGCCACAGCGCCACTTCCAGTTTTCTGGTGGTTAATTAGAGATAACAGTCTCACAGAAGCTGGGCACTGATGGCTCAAGCCTGTAATTCTAGCTACGGCAGGAGGCTGAGATCAGAGGATCATGGTTCAAAGCCAGCCTGGGCAGGAAAAGCCGTGAAACTCTTATCTCCTGCTGAGGGACAGTGCTCAAGCCTAGAGTTCAAGCCCTATGACTGACCAAAAAAAAAAAAAAATAGTCTCACAGATTTTCTTGCCTGGGCTGTCTTTCAACCACAATCCTGAGATCTCAGCCTCCTGAGTAACTAGGATTACAGGCATGAGCCATGGCGCCTAGCTTGTACTGGTTATTTTTTTCAGGTAAGGTCTTGCTATCTTCCTGGACTATGATTTGTATATTTTACACTTCCTATCATAGCACATGACAGACCTGTGCGGCCATGCCCCACTTCTTTCTTGGAGGTGGAATCTCTTGGACTTTCCTTCCTGTGCTATATTAGAGCCACAGTCCTTCCAATCTCGGCCTCCCATGAAGCTAGGACAGTAGGCGTGCAGCACCATGCCCAGCTCGGATTACAGTTGTGAGCCACTGGTACCTGACACATCTTTCCCATTCTAAATTCAAACCCCTTACAGTCCACAAGGGACAGGACTGGCAAAGATGAAGGAAGGTGTTGAGCCTTCTTTATTCATCCATCTGTCCATCTACCCTTCTACTCTTTGTACGCATAGTATCATTATTATAAACATGTATACTCCTTTGTAGATTTTCAGGAGCTTTCCAGATCCATTATCATTTAAATGCTCACAGTCTTGACAGGTATTCAGTGAAGTATTTTTTTCTTTAGTCCTGGGACTTGAACTTGGGGTCTGAGCACTATCCCTGAACTTTTTTTGTTCAAGGCTGGCACTCTACCACTTGAGCCACAGCTGGACTTGTAGCTTTTTGGTGGTTAATTGGAGATGAAAGTCTCACAGACTTTTCTGCCTGGGCTGGTTTCGAACCATAATCCTCAGATCTCAGCTTCCTGAGCAGCTAGGATAACAGGCGTGAGCCACCAGTGCCTGACTTGAGAGACTATCATTGGAAATAAAAAAGTGACTTGAATCCTTGAGCACTGATTGCAAGTGGAGACCACAGCCAGCGCTTCCTCCCTTGTCCTCTTGCTTGGTCTGCGTTGATAGTGTACTCGTTCACGCTGTGCTGTCGTGATTTCCACCCAGGGAAGGCTGGTCCCAGGCAGCCCTTTCCTAGGCAGCCCTTCTCATAGCTCCCAGGCCCCCAGCTGGCAGTGTAGTAAGTGTTAGCAGTCACTTGGTATGGTCCCCGTACTGGGGATGCGAAGAATTAACAGCTCGCCTCTGCTTTCCAGGAACTGAAGCTCCCCTGGGGGAAGCAAAGAGTAAAAAAAGGAAATCGAAATAAATTCAACCCAGTGCTGTAGGTAAGAGCACATTTGCAAGAAGAGAGGAGGCAGGGAAGGTGGTCCTGGGTCGGGGCTTGCCAGCTGGGGTACCCAAGCATTGTTAATCACATAGAGAAGGAGTGGAACTCCCTTGCTCAGGCCACTCTGCTATTTGTGTGGATTGCAGTAACTTTTGGCACGACAAGGAGCCATGACGTCATCCACAACCAACATGCCCACACTTCCATAACATATTTTGCAGGGGGGAAGGATGGGGGCTTTTATTTGTGGGATTTTTTTTTCTTTTTTCTTGTGGTGCAGGTCCTGGGACTTGAACTCAGGAGGCACTTTCCCTGAGCTGCTTTTGCTCAAGGCTAGTGCTCTATCACTTGAACTGCAATGCCACTTCTGGCTTTTTTGGTGATTCCTTGGAGACAAGAGTGTCATGGACTTTTCTTCCCAGGCTGGCCTCAAACCACTATCCTTAGATCTCAGCCTCCTGAGTGGCTAGGAACAGTTATAAAGGACCACACCTGGCTATTTGTTTTTGCAAAATCACCAGTTGCTTAGCTTCTCAGTAAACTCTGTGATTAGTGGTTGTTATTCTAAGCTAGGGAATTGGTTGCTTGTGTCTGATCTAGCTTTTTCTCTCAAGTAATTATAAATCTTCCTTCTCCACTTAATCCCATTTGATTGATTCATCTTCAGCCAGATATTCCAACATCAAAAGGGTCTGCCTTTTCCAGGGAAGCTTTCTCCGACCCCAGCCTCCTCTGCTAATCTCATACAATTTATTTAGAATGTGATTCATTGTCTTTCTACCTGGTCTCTTTTCTTGCTTTCTTTATTCTTGTTTGCGGGTGGGTTTTTTTTTTCCAATTATGTTAACTGAAAAGTAACCATGTTATATAACAGGCAAAAGGGACAAAAAGTTCAATCTCTTTTAAAAACAAAACAAAAGACAACAAGAGAAACTATGAAAATGGCTGAGCAGGGCTACTTAACGATCTTTGTTCATATGAGGGTTATGAAATGTGCACAGTTTATCTTTCCAAATGGTAGAAGTGTTACAGGTAAGAAGCTGATGTGATATCTGAGTGATGGAGTAGGAATGTTTTTGTTTTTTGTTCCAGGGTGGAGGGGGGGGGCGGTTACTGAGATAGCTAAATGCTGAGGAGCCACCTCTGGTTCCTCAGGAATGAATGCACAGTTCTCTTCCTTCCCTTCCTTTGCCCTGGCAGGGTGTGAAAGAGAAGATGGATGGAGGCACGGAGAACCTGTGTAAGCACCATTCATTTATCCACCCATTCACTGGCATTTAAGGACCCCCTCCTGTTTGTCAGGCAGTATAGAAATAGACATGTGATCTGTCTGCCTTTTGACTTTATTATATGTGGTTAGCCCTTCAGTTTGCAAATTGGTGTCTTAGGTGGAAGAGCACATGCCCAGACCCGCTGTTGAACACCTGTCTGTGTGAGTGTGACTCTGTGGAGGTGTAATTGTGAGTCATTTTTCTTGATAATAGGTCTAAGCGACTTCCTAGCTTTCTATGAAAATTCAGGTTTGCTAACAAGTAAATGAACTATTATCACAGGAAGAAATGCCAGGTGAAGGTGCCTTCACACCTGTCATCCTTAGCTACTCAGGAGGCTGAGATCTGAGGATCATGATTTGAACCCAGCCCCGGCAGGATAGTTCATGAGAGTCTTATCTTTAGTTAACCACCAAAAAAATCTGGAAGTGGAGCTGTGGCTCAAGTGATAGAGTGCCAACTTCTAACAAAACAGCTCAGAGACAGCACCCAGGCCCTGAGCTAAAGCCCTGGCATGCGCGTGTGCGCCCGCATTTGTACACACACACACACACACACACACACAGTTATATAATTCTATCTAACATTGATGTGAGAAATATTTTCCTTCTATCTTAGTGATGCAACTAGAGCTAGATGGCAGCGTGAAGCTAGACTATTGTTAGAATTAAGCCTTCTGGAGTCAAATAGGACTAAAAAGTATTAATGAACTCTAACATAACAGGAACAGCATTTATAACCTCCTCTGCCTACTTTTCTGTCTTGCCTTTGGCTAAGGGATGACGGTCCAGATAGCTCTTCTCACACCTCCCTGTGTCTTTGAGTCACCTGGGAACCTTATTGAATTCAGCATCCCTCTTGAAGTGGGATATTGCTGGGCTGTGGACCCTATTGGAAAGGTTGAGACTCTTGTACACCAGATCCTGATGTGTAGAGACAAACAGACGGGCAGGCCCAGACATGGTTTGGGAAGTCCAGCTCCCCTTGTATTCCCTGTTAGGCTGCTGCTGCTGCTCCTGCAGACAAGCAAACAAGACACTCCTTTTGCTGGATATTTTTAACTTCTCAACTTAAGAAAGCTACCTAGGCCATGTGCCAGTGGATCATGCTTATAATCCTAGATCCTGAGGAGACTGAGATCTGGAGGACTGTGGTTGGAGGCCAACTCAGGTAGAAAAGTCTGTGAGACTCCAGAATAACTAGTAAAGAGTCAAGCTGGAGGCATGACTCAGGTGGTAAAGCACCAACTGCACAAACTACTAAGAAGACCCTAAGTTCAAACCTGAATACTCCGAGAAAGAAAAAAAAAAGAGTAAAGAAAGCTACCTAGAAATTTTCATTCATACCTTATTCAAGGTGTAGCTTTAGGAGCAGTGAGTGATGATTTGAAAGTACATTAAAGGATAAAAGAAGAACTCTAAGACTTGTGATCATAAAATGAACACATTCTTACTATGTACATAATAAATGTGATCCAAAGCTCCTGGTGATGTGTGTTGTGGTTTGAGCAGCTCGAGTCTGATTCTAGGCCACATGCAATGCCCCAGCATGTAGTCTGCACCCCCACAACCTCTTTGAGAAGCAGTAGAAATGCTGACATTGTCCTGCTTCTGATGTGTGCTTGAGACTGAACTACCACTCTTAGGGCCTGTTCTCTTTGAATGGAGCAATGGGTTGTCCAGAATGCCTGTCTCTATGTTTGCAACTGGGATTTCAGTGTTGTTCTGTGGCATCTTGAATTGCTCATTTACTGTGAGTTGTTTGGGATAGTTTAGAAGAGCTGACTATTGATACTTGAAGTGTGTGATTTTTTTTTTAAGGGAGCTGATGGGGTAAAAAGACATGGATTTTTGCACCATACAGAGAGGCAGGCTCTGCCAGCTGCCCCTGGCTGTGCATTGTCCTCTTTGTCCCCTCCCCCCCATTCTCCCCTTAGAAGGTGGTTCAGACACTGCTGAGGCAGCACAATTCCCCTGTAACCTTTTAGCAGTTTTTCTCCTTGGAGATTCTCAGTTGCCTGTAGAGTCCCACAGGCCTGTAGAGGAAGAGCCTTGAAAACCATGATCTGTGTGAGTGCTTGTCTTAGTACCTATGGAGCTTTTATTCTTGCTTTGTGTTTCTGAATGGAGTGGCGTCCCCCTAGTCCTGAATGGTGGGGGCCACTCATGTCTCTGCCTTCAATGGGGGCTGGCCTTTCATAGTCTTCATTGGGACAATTCTTTCCTCGGCCTCCCCTACAGTGGAGGAAGTGGCCTGGGGTCTAATCCTGCCTTCCAGAACATCCTCTTTACCACTGGGCCTTCAGTATCTCTCTGGCACCCAGATGACCTCCTTCTTGACCACCAGCCTGTGCTGCCTGGCTCTGGCTCTGTCGATTGTTCAACTCTTCCTGCTTTTACTGGACTGAGTCATTCTTACTCCTCTTATCTACTGTACTTGGGAAGCCATCTGTGGTCCTGCTGCCCAGGTCTGGGTGCTCCCTTTGCTGTTTATTCCACAAATACTTGTTGAATGCTCAGGCCTTGTTCTAGATGCTGAGCACACAGAAGAAAACCTCACATGTCACTTCCCTTTGTTTGTACCTGGTGTGTGTGTGTGTGTGTGTGTGTGTGTGTGTGTCCCTGTCCATCCTCTGTATCCATAGATAGATGCTTCTCGCTCATCTGGTACGCTGTCGAGGACCAGATCTGATCATGAGCATTTCTTTCCTTCTCTTTTCTCCCGTTTCTGTGCCTTTCTTCTTCCCATCTTTCCCAAGAGCAAAAACCAGGAAAGAGAGCTTCATAATTACGAGATTAGAAGGGTCAAATTACCTCCTGGACTCTGTTTTCTGGGTAGGTTGTGGAAGTGTTTGGTGTGTGCATGGTGATGCAAGGTGTGGGCTGAATGCTTCCTTTGTGTGATGGATGTGCTCAGCTGCAGCCGGGCAACAAAAGTTTCCTTTCTGCTGTGTTCTTTGTTCAAGGCTGGAGAACTCTGTTCTTTGAAGTCACTGTGAGAAAGGAACACTCTACTTATTCTTAATGGTCCCCATGCCTAACTATCAAAGCATTTTATTGGGTAACAAACACAGGGTTTGCAAATATGTTTCTCTTTAATATTGTCATCACTGAAACAAAGAAACAAATGCAATAACAATGGCTTGGTAAATGCAAGGGCCCAATGCTAGGTATTTTATTAGGGGGCTGATTATGCCTAGGATTTCCAGGTAAAGTATAGGACTCACAGTTAAATTTATATTTCAGCTAAGCAGTGAATGAAAAGAATAATGATTTGGGGGATCAAATCAAGGGCCTTGCACATGCTAAGCATGTACTTTTACCACCAATCTACACCCCAACTTGAATACATTTTTAGGATGAATATATCTCAAGTATTGAACAAGACGACTTTTTATTACGCTAGCCAAGTATAGTGGCTCAAATCTTGTGATCCTGGCTACTTGGGGAGATGCAGATGAGGTATTTAAAGAAGTTTGTGAGACTCCCATCTCAACCAGTGACTGGGCATGATAATGTGCTCCTGTATTCAGGTATGGAAAAGACAATGGCTAGGTACACTGGTGTACATCCATCACCCCCAGAGACATGAGGAAACACAAATTAGGAAGATAGTAGCGTAGGCCAGCTGAGGCATAAGATGAGAAAATAACCAATGCAAAAAGGGGCTAAGGATGTGGTAAGAGGGCCTGCCTAATAAGAGAGAGGCCCTGAGTTCAACACCGCCCAGTACTGCTAACATAAGACTTTCTATTATACTAGAAATTTATTTGCCATGGTGCTGGTGGGCCACGCCTGTAATCCCTCTCAGTAAGCTAAGATCTAAGGATCATGGGTTTAAAGCTAGTCTGGGCAGGAAAGTTCATGAGACAATAATCTCAGTTAACCAGCAAATAGCCAGAAGTAGAATTGTGGCTCTAGTGGTAGAGTGCCAGCCTTGAGCAAAAAAAAATTTTTTAAATCTAAGGGGTAGCACCCACGCCCTGAGTTTACACTCCAGTACTGGCACAAAACAGTAGTAGTAATGCCATGATTATTGTTGGTGTTGGAGGGCTAAGTGAAGAGATTTTAAATGATGGTGGCTATTAGCTACAAATAAAAGTTATACATAAGAAAATAGGTACCACCGGGCTGGGAAGATGGCTCAGTGGTAGAGCGCTTGCCTTGCATGCCTGAGGCCCTGGGTTCGATTCCTCAGCACCACATAAGCAAAAAGAAAAAAAGCCAGAAGTGGCGCTGTGGTTCAAGTGGTAGAGCGCTAGCCTTGAGCTGAAGAGCTGAGGGACAAAGAGTCCAGGCCCAGAGTTCAGGCCCCACGACCGGACCCCCCCCTCCAAAAAAAGAAAGAAAATAGGTATCACATTAAAATTGGGACATTTTAAAAGTTTGTAGTAGTTCCATCTCTTTAAACCTTTAAAAAATTAATAACAGGAACAAGTGAGAATGTATTCCTTACAGATGTCATTGGACTCCTTTGTTTTGATTTCAGGTACAAATACATAACATGTGAGGTCTCTGCTGTGAATTTATATATGCATGGGCACAAATAAGTATAATAAAGGCAAGAGATGTCAAAACAGGCATGATACTATGTCTATTAGCCATGATGACAGAAGCAAGTACTGTAATACAATGAGTGATTTGGCTAGTTGCTAATTCCTCTGTTACTGGGCACTTGTTGCATAGGTGCCCTTCACCTACATGTCTGGTGTTTATCCCTGCACCTGCAGTGATCTTTTCCTCAATGATTTTATGTCTGAATTAGAACTGTGTAATTGAATGTCTTGAAATTTTTAAGCATATAAGACTATTACTACTTAATTTTATGTTATAGAGTCTTACATAATATATAATATAAATATATTATCTATTTATAATATTTTATGTATTTTATTTGCAAATCTTCTTTTGAATATGAAAAATTCTGATGAGGACTTAATTTCTATAGCTCTAAAAGGCTGATGTCAGATCATATTCCTCTGAATCAGACTTCAGGATTAATTCCAAAGTGCATTTCCCAATAAAGTCGTTTAATTGGACTGTTTATGTGGTATGCTTGCCAAAAAAAAGAGTGTTTTGCTTTTTAAATAGAAGTTTATTTATATCAAACTTGGATAAGTGAGCTGTAACAATCCTGAAAGAGGGCTTTCCCCCCTACTACAAATTAAAAATGTTGGGTTTTCTTCCTCCCATTTTCCCCAGAACCTTGGATATATTTAAAGATATTCTTTGGCTGCTCTTCAATTTAAGCTACCAAAAAGGAATCTGGTGATATAAAGTATATATTTTAATTCTCTGGACAGTTTAATGGCAGAGTATGAAACTGTAGATTAAAAAATATTGCTGGCCCAGGTGACGCATGCCTATAATCCTAGCTACTCAGAAGGGTTGAAGCCAGTGTTAGCGAGAAAGTTCATGAGACTTGTCTCCAATTAACCACCAAAAAGCAAGAAGTGAAGCTGGGGCTCAAGTGGTAGAGTGCTAGCCTTTAGCAAAAAAAGCTCAGAAACAGCACCCAGGCTGTGTACACCTCCCGCCAGGGTTCTCTGTACTCCTGAACATCTGTCCTTCCAGAAAGGTTTCTGAACCACTTTTAAAAGATAGATATATTTAGGACCAACCTAACTCACTGTAGCTGTTTCCAAAGCGCAGAGGTGGGCCTCTGGGCACTATTTAAGTAGTTGTGCACAGGAGTTGCCATTTAACAAAGCAATTAATGAGTACAATATGCCTTGATCAGTGTCACCCCTTTCAACCTTCCTGCTCTCTGCTGTGTACCCTTTCCCTCATTTTTCTTAATTTTGTAGGATATACATTGGATTCTTGTCTGTGTTTCCCCCCTTTTCTCTTCATTTGTCCACCCTGTCCCCTTGGCTCCACCCCACCATTTTGAGTACCTACTTCTTGATATTTTTAATTTGCTGAACTTTGTTTGTTTTTAATTTTACTTTATTGTAAAGATGATGTACAGAGGGGTTACAGTTACAGGAGTAAGGCAATGAGTACATTACTTGTCGATCATTGTTACCCCTTCCCTCGTTGTTGTCCCACTATCCCTCCCCCACCTTCCACACTCCTCCCCATCCCACCCCCCAGCCCGAAGTTGTAAAATTTGTTTCCAATATACTGTCCTGTGGGTTGCTGAACTTTGATTTGGGCTTTCTAAGGAACTCCATATTTATCTCCCTTGAATCTACTGTACTTCCATGAATACATGCATATACACTTGCTAACCATCCAATGTATTCACTTATAAGTTTGTAAGAATCTAGTTTCCAGGAATATGGTTTTAATTTATGCAAGTAGTCAAGATCCTGACGACATATTAAGTTGGTCTGTTTGAGTTCCCATAATACACTGGTGGCTTGACAGTGGAGGTTTATTTCTAACAGTACTGGGTGCTGGGAGATTTCCAAGATCAAGGTGTCAGCTTGAGTTTCTGGTGACACCCTCATCCTGGATTGTGACAGCCATCTTCCTACCAGTCATAACACGGTATGGGAGGGATATCTGTTTATCCACCAATCCTAGTGGACTAATACCAGTAGGATTGGCATCTCTACCCACCAATCCCATTGAATTAATATCCTACCTTATAACTCCATTGAATGGGAATTTCCTCCTAAAGAGATAGCCCATTTTAGGGAACATAAGCATGTCGTGGTATACATCCATCAGATGACCCAGGAGAATCAAAAGTTGCAAGAATTCTAGCCAGCCAGGGCTCTCAGTCATCGCTTAAGCTTAAGGGTTTGGGACCCAGCTGTGCTCCTCATGCTCAGAGACTGGGATTTCTTTAGCGCAGTTCAGTCGTCTCTGTGAAACGCCTCTCATCAGATGCCAGTGAGAATTTGGGAAGCCCAAGATGTCCACTCTGACTAGTCAGGTCATGAATACTACAGTTCCTCAAATAAATGTGTAAGTAGAGGGATTGAGGAGGTGAAAAAAATGTGTCTCTTAAATGAAATCTTGGGGGAGATTTGATTTCCAGCATCAATTTCCCATTTGGTCACATGAAAATGAATGAGATAACGTACTCATTTCGGACAGAAACAACCCTAAACCGGAGTGCTAATGCATGGTAGGACTGAGAAGGTAGGCAGGATCCTGCCCAACTCCACCATGCTTAGAACAGCCCTGAAATCTTTGAATGAAAGAACCTGTATTTTATTGTCCTAGTCTACAGGAGTTCCCTACAGTCCTTGCCTTCACAAGTATCACTGCATAGAGAAAAATCCTTTGGTCCTTTTGGGTGTACTAACACCTCTAAACTTGATTGGCATTGTAACTAAAACCATGTTATGTCTTCTCTACCTCATCCTGCAAGCACAGAGATTACAGGACAGGTCCCCATTTCAGAAATGTTGAAGTGAAGTGGTAAAGGGACATCTTCAAAATCTAAGGACTACATATGACACAGGTCTTGGTGGTCCCCAGAAAATGTTTCTGGCCATAACTTTGAACTCTTGTGTGCTGAAACCCCTTGAATTTTTAACTATTAGGTATCATAATCTTCCCATGTATGTAGGAGGCAATGGATTTCACGAATAAGGCTGCACCATTTGTACCTTAAAAGTCAAAATGACACCCATAAAAACAATAAACAAAAACGAACAAAAACCAACCTGTTGGGAACCAGTGGTTCACTGTAATCCTAGCTACTCAGGAGGCTAAGATTTGGGGGATGGTGATTCAAAGCCAGTTTGGGCAGAAAAGTCATGAGACTCCATCTCCCGCAAGTGAGCGAAATGCCAGACTAGAGGTGGTTCAAGTGGTAGAGCACCAAACAAGCAAACCCAGCAAGCACACAGCCCCGAGTTCAAATCCCAGTAACATAAAACAAAAAAAAACTATGTCTACTGCAGTCCAAACTTGAATCAGGAGGGACATTCCCAAGATACCTGTCACTTTGGGGGTACACCTTCCTGCCTGAATGGTGGTCTCACCTCATAGTATGTCTCTGAAGCGTTCCCTTGGATGAACTCTGTTTTTTGTCATGTCCTAAAAAGCAGTCTTTTTGCTATTCCCCTCCCTCTCCGAGTTCAGCAGTGTTGACTTGCATAAAAAATTAGAGATTTCCCTGTCACTGAAGTACCTGTGGCATCACATGCTGCATTAAATTCCTCAGTGTTAGGTAGGAATGGAGAGGGCACTTGCAGAGAGCTTAAAAGTGTCTCCATCCAGCTCCAGCCAAGGTAAATGATGATGAGAAATTTGAATCTAGGTAGGAGAAAGATGAACCTGATCTTTATTATTCATCTGAAGAACTTATTTCCTCCTTTGCCTTTTTTAACCCTTCTTTCTTATACTCCTTCCTTCTTTTCTTCCTCCCTCCCTCCCTGCCTCTCTCCCTTCCTTCCTTCCCTCCTCCCTCCCTCCCTCCCTCTCTCCCTCCTTCCCTACCTATACCTCTCTTTCTCCTTTCTTCCTTCCCTCCCTCCCTTCCTTCCTCTCTCCCAATCCCTCTCTCCCAATCCCTCTCTCCCTCCCTCCCTCCCTCCCTCCCTTCCTTCTTTCCTTCCTTCCTTCCTTCCTTCCTTCCTTCCTCCCT
Source organism: Dipodomys ordii (assembly GCF_000151885.1). Classification (NCBI taxonomy): domain Eukaryota; kingdom Metazoa; phylum Chordata; class Mammalia; order Rodentia; family Heteromyidae; genus Dipodomys; species Dipodomys ordii. The sequence goes on from NW_012267240.1 coordinate 15,598,143, forward strand.
CCATCCCTCCCTCCCTTCCTTCCCCCCTCTGGGAAATGGAACACAGGGACCTCAGGCAGCTATACAAGCAGTCTACTACGAAGCCACACCCCCCTTATTCACTTTGTAATTCATTTTCTTGGAAAAAGCATGTTCTCACACTTACTCCATTTTAATGGAAGCAAAGATAAAGTACACTTGTAAACAAAGATAAAGCACAGTTGGACATACCATTCTGCTCTTGTCAGAAAGTTAATCTAACACACAACAAATGTGTTTTGGAGTCCAGCACCCATTTAAAAAGAATGAGATCTCATCAGTTTTAGGCTGCAAATCAAACAAGTCTAGCATTTTCTTTTTCAGCTCTCAGTGTTAGTTCTCAGTAGAAGCACATCCCTTGTAAAACCTTTAATTGCTGTTTAAAACTTTAATCATCTCATTTGGCTGATTCTTTGCCTTTCTTTAACTTGAAAATCCTGATGAGGAACTTCATTACTTTCCATTAAGCAGAAAAATCTTTTTTTTTTACCAGTTTACTAAGGATAGATTTTAAAAGCCATATTTTTAATGTAAGCTTCTTACTGGTTCAGAGTTTTATAGTATAAAGTAATTCAGTCTTGGCTACACAGAAGATATAATTTCTACCCACTGCTCGGAGAGGGAAAACATTTAGCAGTAAAAATTCTGTCCTGACAATGATGTTCAGCCTCTTGCAGTTCCATGCAATGCAGAAAAGGAAAGGCATATTTTTGGTGCAGCCTACAACAGGACATCTGAGCTAATAAGACACTTGCCTTAAAGTTGGCTTAAACAATAAAGGTAGTGTTGGTTTATGAGCCTAAAAAGCCAAAGGCCCAGTGCTGGCCTCCAGTGAAGATTGATAGAGTCAGGCCATATCAGCAAGGGTGCTGTTCTTTCTCTGCTTTGCTCTTAGATGTTATTAATGCTGTTCTGAGGTTGGTTCTCCTGGGGTAATCCTAACTTACTTTTAATAAGTCATAGGGCTGTATGGACATATTCTTATTTCTGCCATCCAATAAAAAGTTCTATCCTGTGATTTTACTGCTATGTATTTATCTTTTTTTTTTATTTCCCAGTGCCAGGTTTTGAACTCAGGGCCTTATTCTTGCTTGGCTTGCTCACTGAACTGGAGCCATGCTGGTTATTTTGGAGATGGTGTCCTATAGACTTTTCTGCCCGGGCTGCCTTCAAACTATGAAATTCCAGGTCTCAGTCTCCTGAATAGCTAGGATGACAGACTTGAGCCACTGATGCCCAACTCATCATTCTTTGGAGATGTCACCTATGAAGACAAATACAGCCCCCCCCCCAAGGAAAAAACCCAAACCTGAGGGCTCTCAATAACCAAAGACTTCTTAAAGTCTACAGAGGCTCAAGCCCATAATCCTAGCTACTTAGGAGGCAGAGATCTGCAATTATGGTTCAAATGAAAAGGTTATTAAGACTCCCATCTCAACAGCTGCCTGGGTATGGTAGCCCATACTTGTTATCCCAACTACTGAGGAAGCACAATGTCTGGGCAGAGTTGTACATGCCTATCATCCCCAGCAACATGGGGAAGCACAAATTCTAGGAATGAGGGCCAGGCATGACCAGGCATTAGAGTGAGACCCTGCCTCAAAAATAGCCAAGGTGGCAGAACCCCAGTTTGTAACCATAGTTGTTCTTAGGCTAATATACCTAGTTAAACTTGCCTGACACTGGTAGCTCGTAGCTACTCAGGAGGCTGAAATCTAAGGATCCTGGTTCTAAGCCAGCCCTGGCAAGAAAACCCTGAGACTCTCCTCTCCAGTTCAGCAGCAGAAAAGCTGACAAGTGGAGGTATGATGACAGCCTTGAGTGAAAAAGCTAAAGGACAGCACCCAGGCCCTGAGTTCAAGCCCCACTATGGGCACCAAAAGAAAGGAGGAGGAGGAAGAGGAAGAGAGAGTTAAGAATACGTTGCACTCATTTTCCCCACACTGTCATTGTATCTTCCTTCCACCACCCTTGATTGGAGTCTGCAAGTCTCTCAGTGACACAGACTCCCCACAGCAATGGCTTCTCCAAGTCTCTTCCTTGATCACCTGACCGAAGATGACTTGCTCTACCTCTGATCCACAGGTTCTTGCTGTAACTTCCCCTTTTTGCAGGGTTGTTTTGACTGTGTCCGGAGATGATGTAGCTGCCTAAAGCATCCCAGTGACGGACGTGTGGTTTCTGATCCTTGTGCTGAGGGAGGCAGGCAAGAAGGGTACCCTGGGGATACCTGAATTTTGCAAGGCATTAAAGCCTGGAGCGGAAACGCTTGTGAAAGCCTGAGCCATTTCATAACGAGGGTTGCCAAACCCCAGCTGCTACATTGAGATGAGAGATAAAAACTCATGAGGAAATCAAGGAAGCCAGTGAAGAAGGAATGAAGGCAGCAGTGAAGCAAAAGCGACTCCAACTCCAGCCTGCTGAGCTCCAGTAGGCCTGGCTGAGACCACTGCTGTGTGGAGAGATGGGCAGGGTTATAGTATGTCCTGACAGGCGTCCGTGTGGCTTTGCTTCTGGGATCACAGCTCTCAGGCACCCACGTGCTCCTGTTCAGAATAGGTCAGTTCTGAGGAGAACCAAGAATGTAACATGTATTGTTAAGATTTTTTCTTAAAAGGCCATAAAGGTACCTGGTAAGTTTAAGCAATCAGTTCATAGTTATCTCAAGCTGGACTGTTGTCGACTAGTTTCCTTACTGAGATATAATAGTTAATTATGTAATTTTTGATATTCTCCAAGTGCCAGCCAATGAGTGAAAGCATCAGGTACCAGGTTGGAATCCTGGTCTTGGCCCTTAAAAAAAAACAACAGGGAAATATTATCTAGCACACTTAGTATTCGGTATATTCCAATCTCTGATCTAAGCATTGGCTGTTTATTCCCCCAGCACTATGAGGTCAGACAGCCTAGGAGGGTAGGCAGCTTGCCCAAAGTTGCACAGCTGAGAAGGGGTCAGAGGTGGAATTTGAACTCAGGAAATGGTGCTCCAGAGCTGTTGATTCTCATATACTGTACTGCCCACTCACCCTTCATGATATGATCTTGCTTATTTTCTCGCCAAGGGAATGCTTGATCTAAAACTTAGAATTACATATTCTGATTTTTGATCAATACTTGAAAGAAGACAGAGGAGTCATTCATATTTACTTGCCACATTTTAGTGGTAGCAGCCTGTCCGCCCACCAAAAGCCAGAAATCATAGGAAGGCCTTATCTCAGCAAAGGCAGCCATCAGAGTCTGATTTTTAATTACTGACCAAATCTATTTCAATGAACAGAGTGAAATGGTTACAGAAAAGGCAAGGAGTACCTAAGTCCCTCCCCCCCCCCATGAATCCTCTGAGTTATTAATAGAACATAAAACAGAAGAATCTAAACTTTCCCAACAGATAAATTAGAGAATGGTTAGCTACAGTGGAAAAGGATTTTTTTCTTTTGCTGAACAGTTCATCATTGATTTCTTAATCCTGAGCAGCCTCAGGGCATTTACAGTGTGATTTGATATAGACATGTTTAAACTGTGCTAGGTTTGCAGTCAGAAATATGGTTTAAGAGTCTGGGAGCCAGGCCCTGGGGGGGGCAGGGTTCATGTCTATAAACCTAGCTACTCAGAAGACAGAGATCTGAGGATCATGGTTCGAAGCCAGCCAGTGCAGGAAAGTTCATAAGACTCTTATCTCCGATTAATCACTAAAAAAGCTGAAAGTGGAAGCTGCGGCTCATGTGGTAGAGTAGAGTTGAACACAGAAGTTCAAGGACAGCTCCCAGGCCCTGAGTGGAAGCCCTAGAACTAGCACACACACACACACACACACACACACACACACACACACACAGTGTGAGAATGTATCTGGTCGGATCGTAAGCACAGCTTCTCTTCTGTGGCTTGTCTGCTGGATTAAGTCAGGGCACAGCACAGACCATCAGGGAATCTGAAGATGGAGATTCAGAGAGAGGACTGGAGAGCCAGGCTGGTTGGAGGGTCTGGATGCTAAGTAAGCCATCCAGATTCAATGCAGAAGACCACTTAGCTGCTGTGGGGTTTCAGTACCCAGGTATGCTGGGGGAAAAAAAATCTCTTAGAAGCCAGGTGCTGGTGGCTCACTTCTATAAACCTAGCAACTCAGGAGGCTAAGTTCTGAGGATCTCATTTCAAAACCAGCCTGGGCAGGAAAGTCCAGGAGACAAAGTCTTTATGTCCAGTTAACCACCAGAAATTGGGAAATAGAGCTGTGGCTCAAAGTGGTAGAGCACTAGCCTTCAATACCTAGGGATAATGTCCAAGCCCTGAATTCAAGCCCCACCACGGGGGTGGGGGGGGGGGCTAAGAAGGGAAGAATGCTTAGAAGACATGAGGCAGTTTACCTGATAAAGTGATCATCCTTAGCTTACTCTGTGCTAGTTTCAGATGTGATAAGTACTCCCAGCTTGCCAATAGCTCTGTAGGGCTGAGATTGGTGCTGGAAACTAAGTTCCCATGCCCACTTGCCCTGGAAGCTAAAGGCTGCATTCAGAAAATCAGTCCTTGCCAGTTAGTTGAACTTGTTGGTTATTAGATGCTTTCATTAAATAACTACCCTAAAACATGTGGCTGTGCAAAGCAGATTGTCTTTTCATGAATACATTGACATTTTGGAAAGATTCAATAGAAGTCAGCCACTGAAAATGGTGATCCAGCCAGGTAATGGAAGATTAGAAGGAAGGCAGTCACAGAGAAGATCTTGCATTGGACTACTCTGCGAGTTCCCTTTCCATGTCCTGTCCACTGAGGAAAGAATCACCGGACATCGTAGACAATCCTTCCTGCCTACAGCATAGATCTTGCAAGAAAGATGACATGGACTCCACTAGCCACTGGACAAGAGGGAAGGAATAGGAGCCTGTCTCATCTTGGCATTTTACCCAGCTTATTCCTATTAATCATTTGTTACTCAACAGACTGTGGTATGCTTGTAGCTTTTCCTCAAGTCTTGTCCCTTGCATTGCCATTTTCCATCTTGTTCCTGAGTGCTCAGATGCAGAGTATTAAAGTACTGCGTGCAAGGAAGTGGTACTCACGAGTTTATTCAGAAGGTGCAATGTGTAAAGGCCTTTATTTAGTATAGGTTGGTGTGCCTGTGATTTGTTATTAATTCATGACTAAGTTGTGGTTTCTATCATGCTGGAAATGATATTAATGGGTTAATCTGGTGTTTTGGTCTCGTGTGTGTGTGTGTGTGTGTGTGTGTGTGTGTGTGTGTGTGTGTGTGTGTGTGTGTGTGTGTTGGTCCTAAGAGCTGAATTCAGGGCCTGGGTGCTGCCCCTGAGTTTTTGCTCAAGGCTAGCATTCTCTACCACTTTGAGCCACAGCTCCACTTCACAGACTTTCCTGCCCAGGCTGGCTTTGAATCCTCAGATCTCAGTAGCTAGGATTACAAGCTTGAATCAGCAGTTCCTACCTTGTGGATTCTTTTTTAAAATCATCAATAGAAAAGCTCTTAGATTTCCTCAAGTAGGTTCGTGTAATGTGAACACCACCACCACCACAATACAAACAATATATCTCAGCTGGGTACAAATGGCAGCCAGTGAGTACACCAGGCCAGAGGATCGGGGGGGGGATAATGCTACCAGAACTACTATACTGTTGTTGAGACATAGCCAGGAAAAGATGATTAAAACCCAGGATAGTCACATTATGGTATACTATGAGAAGAAAGAGTATGTGGTTACAAAATAGAAAGTTTCCCCCTAGAGAAGAAATAGGATGGACTTTGTCTGAGTGTCATTTTGAGAATAGAATAGGGAACTTGCATTGTCTTAAGATTCTTAGATTGGACTTCACCTCTGCTTCAATAGTTTGCCTGAGGAAAGGATAGAGAAGAGGAGGAGACTGAGTCCCATGTAGGCATGAGACAAGTAGATGTCCTGCTGTTCAGTTTAGTTTCCTGTAATATAATCAGGCATTGTGCACACGTTTCCATCTCAGGTTTTCCATAGTTCGGGACAGGTAGAAGACTTAGATCTGTCTTGCAGTCAGTCATTGTGCCTGCCATCTACGTATGGTTTTTCAGGAGTTATAAGGAAACGTCACCTGATTGTATTCTTGCAGAGTTGGCTAACCACCATCCTTTCCATTTTGATACTCTGGTTTGAAGTGGTTTGTGCTCTATGTGGATCTTTTCCCTGTTATATTCTTAGTGCTGAAAGTAGCAGCTTGTCCTGGCAAGTAGATGGCTCTTAATTTTAAACTGCTCTGCATTTGAGGATTTTTTTAAAATGTTATTGAAAGTAGACTCTTCAGTGCCTAACTTCGGAATCCTGGCACCATGTTCTTCTGACTATGCTACTTCCTACATCATTAATTAAATAAAGTAAAATTTTGCCACAAAGATAAAAGATATCACGGGCCAGGTGCACTGGTAGCTCACACCTACAATCCTAGCTACTCAGTAGGTTGAAATCTGAGGATCACGGTTCAAAGCCAGACTGGGCAGGAAACCCTATGAGACTCTTCAATAAATTACTCAAAAAAGCTGGAAGTGGCACTGTGGCTCAAGTAGTAGAGTGCTCACCTTGAGCAAAAGCTCAGGGACAGCGTTTAGGCCTAGAGTTCAAGCCCCAGGTCTGGGGTGGGGGTGGGGGGAAGATACCATGGTCCTATTCACAAGTCTACTACTCTAGCCTGACACTATTAGAATTCTGTCCTCTTACTAATTACATATAGCGCACACCAAATCTGTTTCTTATTGGAAGTTGGCTTCTTGGACAGATCTTTTTCCCATAGGAGAGAAACTACTTGTCATGGGATAAGAGTATTGCCAACTTTGGAAAGGTATATCCTTTTTTGCATTGCAAATGGCGGGGGGCGGGAGGGCGGGCGTTTGGTGAACCCAGCTTCCTTGCCTTATCTGAAAGATGCTTACTTTTTTTTTTCCATGCTTGCTGTTTGAAACATTCACAGTCATTAACTGTTTGGTTACTAGTGATGGAGACTGCCAACTGGAGATGGATGTGTTAGAGCGAGTGTAATATCCTTGTTCAAGGTCACTTTGACCTCACCTATATCTAGCTAAAGCTGCAGAGTAAACTAGAAAGCCTTCAGACTACCACAGACATTTATCCAACATAGATGGAGCATGAAGTAAATGGCAAAGAATTAAAATAAAGCCATCTTTTAAAAGAAGCTGGGCACAGGTGGCTCAGGCCCTGTCATCCTAGCAGCTCAGGAGGCTGGAATCTGAGGATGGTGGTTCAAAGCCAGCCTGGGCAGGAAAGTCCCCACAGATTCTTATTTCCAATTAACCACTCAAAAGCCAGAAGTAAGTAGTGCTGTGGCTCCAAGTGGTAGAGTGCCAGCCTTGAGCAAAAAAGTGCTCAAGAACAGTGCCCAGGCCTTAAGTTCAAGTCCCACAACTGAAAATAAAATAAAATGTGCCTAAGATAAGAGAAGTCTAGGTTGAATACTGGAAAGCATTCTGAAAAAGGAAACCTGGTAGCAAACCAAGTAGAAGAGCCTTGGCAGCCGACGCCTTCCAGCTGTATTCAGTTACTGAACAGCTGTCAAAGAAAGCAAAGCATTATTTGTCCATTTAGAACAGTTTCAGAAAGCTCTTTTTAACCCCCAGTGGTATTTCCCTGCAGCCTTCTAGTCTCGGCACAGGTTTTAAAAAAAAATACCCCATGCTTGCATCAAGCCTGAGGTTATCAGCAGAGCACACAAGACATAGCCAGTGTTCATGTGAAAGGAATTAGATCATTTAGATTCTTATTTCCTGCTGAATTTTGCCCTGTGTACCATAGCACAAGATCAGAGATAGCCGTCCTGGCTTGAAGTCAGTAATGGTATCTACTGTTTATTTCTCCAGTACATGATAGATGATAAAAGAAAAGAAACATTGCTGTATGTATTCCTTGCAAAACTGAAGACTTGGAAACAAGCCAGGTGCCAGTGGTTCATGCCTGTAATCCTGCCTACTCATGAGGCTGAGATCTGAGGATCACAGTTTGAAGCCAGCCTGAGAAGAAAAGTTTATCTCCAGTAAACTGCTCAGAAAAAGCTAAAGTGGCACTGTGGCTCAAGTGGTAGAGCTTTGAGGAAAAAAAGCATAGGTATGGCACCTGGGCCAAAAAAAGAAAACTTAAGTCAATTTCAAGTCAATGACTCGATGTCATCTATGTAGTTGGATGACATACTATCAATGTGGCCTTTTTTACTTAATGCACAAACCATTTTGGCTTTGAAGTCTGTGGGGAGGTTGTTGATTTTTTTTGAGTCAAACTAGATCACAAAATGATCAATGCATAGTAAATGTCTATGTATATGACAGAGAAAGTCCTGTGTTACGTCCCACCAAACTCTCTTCAAATATAGCATCTCACTTCAATTTGATTTAGACAGAAAGTTGTCTGAATTGCCTAAAATCTTTTATACTTCTCTAAAGAAGATATTTCTGTTTTTTGTTTGGGTTTTTTTGTTTGTTTGTTTTTTTGTCGGCTGTGGGGCCTGAACTCTGGGCCTGGGCGCTGTCCCTCAGCTCTTCAGCTCAAGGCTAGTGTTTTACCTCTTAACCCACAGTGCCACTTCTGGCTTTTTCTGCTTATGTGGTGCTGAGGAATCAAACCCAGGGCTTCATGCATGCAAGGCAAGCACTCTACCACTGAGCCACCTTCCCAGTCCCTATCTTCTCTATTATAATAGCATTATTTTTGTGTGTCCATCATAGGGCTTGAACTCAGGGCCTGGGCCCTGTCCTTGAGCTTTAGTGGTCAAAGCTAGCATTCTGCCACTTATGCCATAGCTCTATTTCTGGCCTTTGGGGGTGGTTAATTGGAGAGAAGAGTCTCATAGACTCTTCTCCCTAGCTGGCTTTGAAATGTAATCCTCATATCTCAGCCTCCTGAGTGGCTAGGATTACAGGCATGAGCCAGCATGATGCCTGAATTTAAAATAGCATTTATTATGTGCATACTTCACTATGATTGGAAATGCCAGTCTATTTATTTTTTTTTATATTTTACATTACAGGTGAGTATTTTCACCTGCTGTTCTTGTTTAGTTAATTAAAAGAGCAAAAGATAGAGATGAACATTACCAAAAAAAAGTGATTTATGTTCTTTGCCTTCCTGGAATTCTTGAATTAAGCGATTGCTCCTGTTTTTGTCAGTTTACCTACCCCATCTCACTTTTGAGGAAGTCTTTCTCATGTCTGTCCCAAATCTTTGGACATAATTTACTTTGTAACTGGAAGGGGATGTGTCCTTTTTCACTTTGTCTGGTGTGAATAGGAAAGGGTCTCCATTTTTTAATCCATTTCATAACTTTGCCACCTTGCTGGTACCCAAACCAGCAACTATTCCATAAGTCTATAAAATGAGTGCTGGGGTCAAACCAACCATCGGCAAATACCACTATCCCAGATGGGAGTCACTAGCCTCCAGTGCGCATACAGATTTAAGTCTAAGTGAATTAAAATTAAACCATCAGTTGAGCCCCTGTACTCACTGTAAACCCACTAAGCACCCAACAGCATCTACACATGGCTGGCGGGCGCCATATTGGGCCTCCTAGATATTCTATCATCACCGAAAGCTCTGTCAGGTAAATAAAGAATCCTGCAGCATCCCACATTGATTTCTCCCCACCTTCCCCTTTTTTTCTGCTGCCAGTAATGTCACAACTGCTGGTGATGGTTGTGACGTGTTTTCAGGCCAAATGTGTAACATTATACATGGATTTCATTTATGAGACCTTTTCCCAGCTATTTCCCATTGAACTGCACTATACAGCACATGACCAGATACATGGCCTACCACTCCTTTATTTTTGGCCTTGGGTGATGGAAATGGCCTCTCTGGATTTCATCAGGAAAGTATCATGTCAGTCATGTCAACAGTTAATACCTGCCAGCCAAACAGGGAGTCTAGGTTCTCTCTAGCTTGACACATTTCCACTCTAGCCTGAAAAAGTAGAAAGGAGTGATTTCTACCTGCACAGAACACCAACTCAGGTGAAGATCCATTCCCTTCTCTTCTGGCAGGAAACAAGTCACTCCTGTGAAGGAGGGTGAGGGCCAGTTTTTCTCCCATCATGTATCCTGAAAACTGGGACATGGATTTCATAAAACACACTTCATCTAATTGGTTCCAAATTAAGGGTGACCAGGTGAATAGTGAATGGAGTTGTCCACCAAGAAGGCTTGGATTTTTCTTCAACTTCATTTCCCTTTGGATTGGAATGTGCCTTATTACCAAAGGCTTGATGGGCTGTGAAAACACAAACATTAAAACCTACAAGTGGCCAGGTTCCTTTCTCATGAGAACATCGAAGTACAGCTAGTGGAATTCAGTGCCGTCTATAGTTTGTATATTTTCATCCTCAAATGCTTTCCAGGTGGAGTTGTCAGGAGGAAAGGTAAGTGTTAATCTTGCACTCCTGAGGTCAGAGTTAGGACAGTAGGAGAGAAGTAACCAAAGGGAAAATTTTAGAACAGGAAAAGGAAGGATTTTCCAATATCCAGCGCTTTCCAGTCACAGAATAGGCCAGCTGCCCAGGCAGAGTTGTCCGGAGACACACTAGGGGTATTTCAGCCACCAGTGCTGGAATTCTCCAAGCACCAGAGGCTTCCAGGAGCTTCTGGATCCTTCCTCCCACTGTTGGGTTCTGAGACAACAGAGAAGAGTAGGCTTCCAGCTTCACCCCAGCCTGGAGGGGAGGAGAGTACTTTGGCCAGCCAGGTAGGAAGTCCAGTGGCTCCCAGAGAGGAGGAAGCTCCCATCAATGAGCTTGGACTCAACACCTCGACAGCTCATTCCTGGCTTAGTGCTCTGTTCCTGGCATGCAGGAGGCAGAGCTCAGGCCCGAATGGAAATCGGTGATCTGCTTGCCTCATCAAGAGCATCTGGCTCAAAAGTGAAAAATGAAAAAAAGGGCCAAATGCAATACAGTAGATGAGTTAACATTCCGATGTCAAATGTAAGACAATAATAATAATAAAGTCCAGTGTACAGGCAGACACTACACTGGGCAGCCCCGGGGCCCTACACCTGAAACGTATGGAGGGAGAAGGGAGGATAGAGCTCAGGCCAGGCCTTCTCCCCCAGCCTTGCCCCCAGCTCTCATGACAGCAAGCTCAGCCATCATTAGCAGCACTGTAGTGCTTTGTCTTAGAGAAAGGGTGCAAAGGCTTGGGCCCTTAGAACCCAGCAACAAAGTGGTTCCCAGAAACAAGGTGGCGGTAAGGGCTTGGCTGTGGGGCTGGGGTAGAAGAAGTGAGTGTGCCAACCTTTTTCTTTTTTTTGTTTTGGTCAGTCATGGAACTTGAACTCTGGGCCTAGGTGCTGTCCCTCAGCTCTTCAGCTCAAGGCTAGGGCTCTACCACTTGAGCCATAGTGCCACTTCTGGTTTTCTGGTGGTTTATTGGAGATAAGAGTCTCACACACTTTCCTGCCCAGCCTGGCTTTGAACCATGATCCTTAGAGCTCAGCCTCCTAAATAGCTAGGATTACAGGTGTGAGCCACCAGCTGTCCAGCTGAGTGTGCCAACTTTTAACCTTGCCTCTTTTCTTTGACACTTGGGAATGTCTTTTTTTTCTTTTCTTCCTATTCTTCTAAGCCAACTTTGACAAGCAGAGGGCTTTTCACCTTCCCTGGTGACCTGATCAGATCAGACTTGGAAGGCAGTACCTGGGACTTGAACCAGCAGCAGCTTGGTTATGATAAAAGGAATCTCCTCAGTTCTTCCTGAATCTCAGCTCTGCTGTGTAGCAGCTATGCAACCCGGGCTGATCACTTAATTTCTTTGAGTTGATTTCTTTGTTAAATTAGGGCTACCTCCTGGTAAAAGTAAGGAGTAATAAAACCCTCCTGATTAAATGAGACAATACATGTGTGTGTGCTTTGTAAGTGCTCACTTCTTTTGGAAGGTCATTGACATGCCTTGGTCTCAAGTGCACTCTAGATATATTTTTCTTAGGTTGATCCATTGTCAAAGTATATCTACTGCAAGGGAGAGCACTGGTGGAAAAATCCTTCAGATCTCAGGTCTCAGCCGGCCAAATAGCTAAGATTACAGGCGGGAGCCACCAGTCCCCAGCCAATTCATTGTAGTGTTAAATGCAAATGGAAATTTGACAAGGACACATTGAGAATATACTTGTGCTGGCAGAAAGCATGTGTGTGTTACATCTTAGGACTTATAAAAAATTCAGAAAGTCTGTTCCATCCATTGGTATAGAAATTCTTTGACTCTGAATGTAAACTTGGTGACTGGTGTTCTAAAAGGAAGGCAATGACTAAATATAGGGAGGGACTAGGGAGCACCCTGTTAAAAACAGGGAATGCCGGGCACTGGTGGATCACACATAAAATCCTAACCACCTAGGAGGCTGAGATCTGAGGAGCAAGGTTAGAAGCTAGCCCAGGTGGGAAAATCCCCAGATTTCTCTCCAGTTAACCAGCAAAAAGCCAGAAGGGGAGGTATGGCTCAAGTAATAGAGCACCAGCCTTGATGGAAAAGACAAGCTAGAGCATGGGGCCCTGAGTTCAAGATCCAGTATGGCATGAAAGAAAGAAAGGAAAGGAAAAGGGAAAGAGAAAAGGAAAGAAAAGGAAAGGAAGGGAGGGAGGGAGGGAGAGAGGGAGGGAGGGAGGGAGGAAAGGAATAGAGATAAGAGGGGGAAGGAAACAAAGAAAGTGAAAGAAAAAGGAAGGGAGGGAAGAAGGAGGAAAGGAAAGAAGAGACAAACCAATGAATGAAATTAAGCATACCCCATATAATTTGCTTTCCTTCTCATGGAAGATTTACCATACTATTAGTAAGCAAAAATGGTTCATCACTGAAAGTTTCTTACATTAAAACAGTCACAGGACTTCATCTGTGGTTTTAATGAATAATTCATCTTTCATCTGCAGAAATCATATACATAGATTTTTCTTCACATCTTAAATCAGGCCTGTAGGAGTTGTGATTAGATTCTTCATCTCCAAATTTTTAATTTAACGTGGATTCACATTTATTTTCTATTAAGTATCTCATTTCAAATTTGGGAAGAAGGTCCTCAGTTAACACTGAATATTGTAATTTGGTAGAAGTAGCTTATGAAATGCTAATGGTGAGGGCTGGGAATGTGGTTTAGTGGTAGAGTGCTTGCCAAGCGTACATAAAGCCCTGGGTTTGATTCTTCAGTACCACATCAACAGAAAAAGCCTGAAGTGGCACTGTGGCTCAGGTGGTAGAATGTTAGCCTTGAGCAAAAGAAGCTCAGGGACAGTGCCTGAGTTCAAACCCCAGGACTGGCAAAAAAAAAAAAAAAAGGTTAATGGTGAGCAAATGTTCCAGTACTGGCTATTTCAGTTAAATAGTTTATAGTTAATAGTGTATTATAAAATAAACTTGGGTTTCTACTTGCTTCTAATTTCATCCATTCAAGTTATGCATGACCATTACACACATTATATAATGCGAAGAAATGATCAAGAAAATTGAATGATTAAAATGTAAGGTACAACCAGGTTTGCAACAAGGGCTCGCTATTCCTCTTAAAGTTATAATCGTTTTTTTTTTAAGTTGAAAACTAGCAGTTTTATGGAAATAACTGATCGAAATAGACTGTTACGATAACATGTCTGAGCTGTTCCATATCTTTAAAAAATGTCCTGCTTTTAAAAAGCTAAATGTTAGCAGATGTTTGTCTATTTTTAAGACTTTGTCTTGAGAACCTCTCTGTAGCACTTATTTTCATGATGAAGTAGTAGTTTTGTTTTTTTGGCACAGTTCAAACTCTTCTTCACCAAGTCCTATACTCTTAATTGTATAGTTGAAAGTAGGTTTCTTTTTTTTTCATTTGTAAAGGTGATATACAGAGGGGTTAGGGTTACAGTTACATAAGTAAGGAAATTTCTCGTTGAATGGTGTCACCTCCTTCCTTGTTTTCTCCTACTTTCCCTCCCCCTTTCCCTCCCCCGCAGGTTAAAAAGTTCATTTCCAACTTAGTGTCTTGTGAGTATCCTTGTTTACATTGGTTGAAAGTAGGCTTCATGAATTGCATGTGACTGATTTTGAAAGATCAATGCATGAATAAGGACAGATGGAGAATGACAAAAATGTTTTAATATCTGCCGACAATTAAAAGTCTTCATTTCCCTGCATTGCCTCTGTGCTCCTCGGTAAGCGTGATTTTATTGGTTTGGGCTGATGGGAAAGGAAACATCACAATTTTGGAAAAATATATTCACACTTTTGTCCTAATAAATGTAGTTTTAGAGTCGTCCTTGAGTCCCTTCTAGTTTAAGGCAAATCTTCATTCTGTAATCCTGTGTGTGGCTCATTAGCTCAGCTCGTTAGAACTGTCACTAGTAGACAAGGTCATGGGTTCAGTCTCCATATGGCCTTATGTATATGGCGGCCAAGGGCTCCATACAAGTAAGTAGGAAGTTGTAAGGTTTGTGATGATTCATGATTTCCTGAAAAACAAGTCAAAGGTATTTGCCCTCTTGAGGCACAGATGGTGGTATAACCCTTATACTCCTGGGCTGGCACATCCAGTAGGAAATGAGGTCACCCCAGAGAGTGTTTTGAGAACATCTTGGATCTTAAGTTGCTTTCTACAACCATAAAATGTAATGACCCACAGCTCTGGAGGAGAGGCTGCAGGCTTACTCCAGAATTACTGAGTGTTTTTCCAAGAGCTGGGCCATGATGGAAAGAAAGCCTTACTCTAGGAAGCTAGATCTGGCAGGAGCGTTAGCCGCGAAGGATGTTGGCTGAATTTAACTCTGAGGAGGAGGAGGTAGATATGGCCTAATGGAGCAAAGAAATGGAGTAATGGCTGCTTCTCAGGTGCAGACTGCCCTGTTTAAGATGCCATTTTCTGTGCTTCCCTCCTTTATGTTTTGAGGTTGTCCTTGAGAGTCTTCATCCTGAATCCAATGGTTTTAACAGACAACCTGAAAAGAAAGAACATCTAAAGAAGCAAAAGAAATTACTCGAAATTGACTGATATTGATGACAGCAGGACTTAAGCATTTTTCCTCTGCTCAATTCTGTTCTTTTCATGTGAGATGTTCAAAGAAGAACCAAAAACACTATTCCTATCATAGGATCCATTAAACACCTGCACTGAAATCCAAAATGGGTCTAGGAGTATATAGCTCAGCCATAGCAGATTGCCTAGCATACAAAGGCCTGAGTTACATCCCTAGGGGAAAAAAAAATTCACAACTTGAAATCTTCTGAATCAGGTTTTAACCATGTGATGGCCCACCTCTACAATCCTAACTACTCAGGATGCTGAGATCTGAGGATCAAGGGTCAAAGCCAGCCTGGCAGGAGAGTTTGTGACACTCTTACCTCCAGTTTAACCAGCCCAAAACTTCCCAGGGGCTGGGAAGTTGGCTCAGTGGTTGAATGTTTGCCTTGCATGCATGAGGCCCTGGGTTTGATTCCTCAGCACTGCATAAGCAGAAAAAAGCTGGAAGTGGCACTGTGGCTCAAGTGGTAGAGCACTAGCCTTGAGCTGAAGAGCTGAGGGACAGCGCCCAGGCCCAGAGTTCAGCCTCCATGACTGACAAAAAAAAAAAAAAAGCCAGATATAGTCCAAGTAGTAGAGTACTAGCATTGAGTGAGTAAGATAAGGGACAGTACCTAGGACCCGAGTTCACTTTTCAGTGGAAACTCTTGTAGGAGTAGCAAACTAAAATGATCGTTGTGATATATTTATCATAGTATGCATGGATTTTGCTCAGCTTGGGTGAGTCTGTTTTTTGTGTTTTGGCATGCTCATGTCCAAGATGTTAGACATTTCCCTCCTAATAATGTAGAAGCACTTCCTAAGAACCTGTCTCCTGGTTTCTCTGTGTTGAGAAGGGGCCAAAGGTCAAGTTCACTCTGCCCTGTCTTCACACACATGCACCCGTGCCTCTGCCTGTGATCACTGTCATCGGCCCATTATCCCTTCTATCCAGTCTCCCTCTGCTGCTGTCAGTCTCTGCAGTGCTTCCTTCTCCTGCTCAAAAATCATCGATGTTCCTCTGTTCTTCAAGTTTTTCATTCACTGTTTGATATACTTGGTTATTTAATAGAGGTCCCAGATTCTGGAAGATTAAGTACTTAGAAGTTAGCTTATCAGATCTGATGCTTGAGTTCTCCAGTGTGTCTCCTTAACTGGACATTTTCTCCTCTGGCTGCCTAAATATTGTTTATGCAGGTAGCCTAAACTTCTAGAAAGTTCTTCATCACAGCAAGCATAAATATAACTCATTCTATACCCACTCTTTGTTCATGATCCATCTTCAGCAAGGAAATCCTTGCGTCACCAAAACTTAAACATATATCTATATATGTGTATATGTGTGTACATGTATTACACACATGCATATATGTATACATATATGTGCAAACATAAAACATATAATGTGTATATATACATATATGTGCACACATATATACATGTTTTACTCTTTGTCAGTAGTGGGGCTTGAACTCGAGGCCTGAGTATTGTCCCTGAGTTCTTTTGTTCAAGGCTAGCCCTCTACTTGAGCCACAGCACCACTTCCAGTTTTCTGGTGGTTAATTGGAGATAAGTCTCTCAGACTCTCCTGCCTGGGCTGGCTTTGAACCATAATCCTTAGATCTCAGCCTCCCAAGTAGCTAGGATTATAGGTGTGAGCCACTAGTGCCCGGCTATTTTTTACTATTATTCAGGGGAAGCTTACACTGAACAAGTACTTTTTTTTACAATTCCCAAGAGGAGGTGACTATACCATCAGGGAAGCACTAGGGTCCACCAAAACACAGAAGAATAAGGGAAGGAACAGGCAAAGTTGTGTGTGTTGGGGGTGGGGGAGGGAAGGCCAGAGGATAGCCCAGACAGATAAGTTGGCAAGGCTAGGTTGGGATTGATCAATTTGAAGTGTGTCAGAAGGTTAGGGCATAGCACTTGCCCCCTAGTTGCCTGGTTTGTGGTCCTGGGGTGACTGTGGTCCAGAATGTAAGAGTCCACAGGAAATGGTGAGGTGTGTGTGGCTTTGGATTGAACAGTGAAATAGGAAAGTCATGCTTCCAAAATTATAGTGAATAAGTTATACTGAATAATTGACTATCTCCAGAGTTTAGCTAATCCTAAAAAGGGCAGTCACTTGAGAGTCAGCAAAGCTCCAAAATGCCAAAGCTTCCAAAATACAGAGCATAAAGTCACCATTAATGCATCTACTTATCCTTATCCTGTGGGACTATAGCTATATAACCTTGAATGAGAGCCACAAGTGGCTCATCTGTGAACCTAAAGGTTGAAAACGGCAGCATAAGGAATATGAGGGAAAGGAACCCTATCACACTGTTGGTATGTAACTGGTATATAATCACTCTGGAGGGCAGTTTGGGGGTTCCTCAAAAACCAACATAGATCTTCCTTATGACCCAGCCATACCACTCTTGGACACCTACCCTGGACATTACAAGTCAGGCTACAGTAAAGACACTTGTACATCCGTGTTCATTGCTGCACTGTTCACAATATCCAAGTTATGGAAATAGCCCACATGCCCTACAACAGATGAGTGAATCAGTAAAACATGGTAGATACACATAATGAAATATTACTCATTCATCAGAAAGAATAAGATTATGTCATTTGCAGGGAAATGGATGGACCTAGAACAAATCATGCTGTGTGAGATAAGCCAAACTCAGGGAGACAAATGGCATTCATATGTGAAAACTAGATGTAAAATACAACTGGGCATGATAACCTATACAGGACTGTAATCACTCACACACAAACAGACTAAAGGAATGTACCCTTAGGGGAGGAGCCCAAAGGTGTAACTTCTCTGGACATTTAGAATACTATTCATCAAAATGAATTCCAGGAAATGGAAACAAGGGTTTTTTAGTAGTGGTAGTGGTGTTGGTGATGTTTGTTTTCACTTTGGGAGGTTTTTTTTGGGGGGGGAGCAACAGGGGGCTTAGAAAGGGGCGGGGAGGGGAGAGAGCAATGGTAGGGGAGACATGCCTCAAAAAGAACTATACTTATTACTCATTACCAGATTCATGTAACTGTAACCCTTCTGTATAAAAGGGGGAGGCAGCTGTGAATGTGGCTTAGTGGTAGAATAGAGCACTACTTCATTTATGGTATCACAACCCCTCTGTATAATACCTTAGTAATAACAATAAGATAGTATTTATTTTTACAAAATAGCAGCGCAGCTAGGAGCCACTGGTTGTCCCTGGGAGGGTGAAGCCTCTGGCAGTTCCATCATTTCCTCCCCGGTGTAGGATCAGCTGCAGGAGCTAGCCCTGAGCCTGTAGAGTGGATGACTGGGGGCTCTTGCTAAAGGCGAGCTGGTCCACGGCTCGACACCTTGGAACTTGGGGACTTTGCTGCCTAGGCTTGTATTCCTAACTCCTTTAGCCAATGGACTCTCTTGGGGACATAATTACTGGACCTGCGTCTTTCATACTTTTTGAGTTCTTGGTCTGTGCCAGATGATTCTTAAGTGTAGAGTACACGTCTATGACCTATTTGACAGGTTCACATTTAATAATGCTTTGGTGAAGAAAACTAAAAATAGCATCATTTCTGAGAAGACAAAATATGGCAGACCTTCTATGCTGCCACGTGGAAAAATAAATTTTAGTTTTATGTGATAGAATTGGCCATTGAGGCAATAATGAAAGGGTATAGGGAACTCTTATTTTTCAAGGCAAAAGAAGGACATAAGCTCTAAAGGCTAAAGGTGAAAGGTTAATCCATTTGGCCAAAAGTAAGAATTGTATGTTGGTGTTCATTTTGGGGGAAAAAAATCAAACAGTACTTATTGTTCATAAAAGGCAGATTGTTCTCCCATAAATGAAGCAGGAAATGTGTTATGAAAAGTTTTAAATTTCTCAGAAAACTCCTAAAAATTGGCTTTTATAAATCCTGGTGTTAATCAGGACCTTATACAGTTTTATAACTTGTAAGAATAAACAATTTTTAGTGCTGGCCCATTAGTACAGAGTTTATTCAAATAGATGTTAAAGAAAAAAAGCAGAAAGGCATTTGATTAAACAAATGTACATTTTGAATTCAAAATGAATAGCAACCAGCAGCCTAATTAGCATATGATTTTAATTCTACTTTTCAGTTGCTACTTGTGCTGACCTAAATGGCTTTGCATTTCTTACAGTACTTGAAAACCAAAACACTCAGTAGAGCTTGTAATAAGAAACCCTCAGATTTGCTTCTCCCTGTTGTCCTCTGGGGAGACTGGACCCATATGGAACTTTCTAGAACAACATGTTAAACTAGTGGAGCACAGTGAGTGGTTGGTATAAGTACTGTAGGAGAGATGGGAGTGGTTAGAATTTGTCAAGAGAAAAGGATAGGGGCTGGGAAGGTGGCTCAGTGGTAGAGCACTTGCCTTGCAATGCATGAGGCCCTGGGTTCGATTCCTCAGAACCACATAAGCAAAAAGGAAAAAGCTGGAAGTGGCGCTGTGGCTCAAGTGGTAGGGCACTCGCCTTGAGCTGAAGAGCTGAGGGACAGTGCTCAGGCCCAGAGTTCAGGCCCCACAACTGGACCAAAAAAAAAAAGAGAGAGAGAGAAAAGGATAAAACTTGATCATCCCCTGATCTGAGAATTACTTAATAATTTGGAAGTCCACTGGTAAAAAAAAAAAAAAAATAATGAACCTTCATATCCAGGTACCAGTGGCTCACCACGGTAATCTTAATTTAGTCAAGAAGCTGAGATTTGAGGATCAAGGTTGGAAGCTATCTGGTAGGGAAAAAAAAAATCTCAAATTAACCACCAAAAAAGCCAGAAATAAAGGATTATTTCAAGTGGTAGAGCACCTTACACTTGGCCCCTTACTATATATTTCGGTGATATTGTTATGGGCAAGGCCTTACCAAATGCTTTTGTATAGATGAGAAATTCTAAGCCTTAAACTGTAAGTAGCAGAGGTAACACTCAAACAGGGATTGTCAGAGTCCAAAGCCCTGGATCCTTAAAAGAATAAAATTTTTAAAAAGCATAAAGCATACTATCACCCCATTTTCAATTTTCTTTCCTTAAAAACTTAGCTTTTGATGATGGGAATAGGAGTTGTGGGAATGATTATGAGGTGATGGTCGTGATGATAGTGGTGCAGATGGTGGTGGTTTTAAGACTTTATTTCACCAAGTCAAGTTAGTGACATGCTTACCAACACACAAGTGCAGGAATACCTGACTAGACATGACCACCAATCAATCCTCCAGCAAATCCTGTAATCTTTTCTGATTTAATTTTATTTATTTTATTTTATTTATTTATTTATTTTTGTCGGTCTCGTGGAGCTTGAACTTTGGGCCTGGGTGCTGTCCCTCAGCTCTTCAGCTCAGCGAGCACTCTACCCACTTGAGCCACAGTGCCACTTCCGGTTTTCTGATGGTTTATTGGAGATAAGAGTCTCACGGACTTTCCTGCCCAGGCTGGCCTTGAGCTGTGAGCCTCAGATCTCAGCCTCCTGAGTAGGTAGGATTACAGGCGTGAGCCACAGGCGCCCAGCTTAGTATACCTATTTTATAAACATCAAAATGATGGCTGAGGTGGCTATAAACTTGGTTACGACCATACAATTGATTAAGTTAGGAAGCTGGCCCTACCCCATGTAACCATAAAATGCATTTTCAGTATACACTCCCTAGTAGGCAAGACTGTCCATAAATAGACCCTAAAGTGCCCTAAAATAACACAGCTTCATCTGAAACCAAACAGAACATTTTAATAATAGGTTCACTGTAGCTTCTTACATATATCCCCTTCTTTGAAAAGATAAGCACATATGTATAACTTAATCACTACACTGACTAAATTTCAGCTGCTCCTGGCACGGCTTTCTTTCTTTCATTAGATTTCAAGTGTCAAAGAACTCTACACACTTAGGCCATTCATAGCCTTCCAGCAGCCTCTTCAGCTTGCTTTTGCCCCCACCCCCATTTTAAAAAAGTAATTAATGAGTCAGTGTCGCTACTAGCTCCCACTTAACACTTCCTGACGATCCCTTCCCAGCTGGGAGGAACGGCTTGCTAAAAATCATCATCATTGTCATTATTACCATTATCACTGTCATCAAATCTCAGGGCTTCTTTATTAAAAATAAATGCTATATGCCTTTTGCTCTTCTCCTAACCCTAGACCAAATTTAAAAAAAAAAATTCACACACAATAAAAGACTGTAAATGCATATTCCATAGATCTGGAAACCTACACACACACACACACACACACACACACACACACATAGGTTGCTTGGCAACCATTATTCTAGCATCTTCCAACAGATGTTTGAGCTTGGCTAAGGTGCGCACACTAATTTTATAGGGATGCTTAATATTGCTCATTAACTTAGTCATTTCCAGATTCTTCTCAATTCTCCTAAGGGGACTTTATATCTTTCTAAACCTTTTAAAATAACAACAAAACAGACTCATTTTAAAGGGATTTCTTACAGTGATTTCCTTATAAATGTTTTGTGGGCCCTCTGGTTACCACCACTAGTTTGGTTGGTAGCATAAGCCCTGTGCTGAAGCTTAGTAAACCTATCTACTGGATTTCTATTTCCATGTCATTGTCATTATGCTTCTTACCAAGCTGACAAAAATGAGGAGATTGCTATTGACCTTTATGGAAAAGTTCTTTCACCTTTGAACCATGACTTTTAAGGTATACATAAGTAGCATTGTTTTGATGGTCAGTAACTCTTCCATTCTTTCTTCCTTGGAACAATCATATTCAAAAGTTTCAGTTGAGATTAGTAATCATATTTTCATGTAATACTTTTTAAAGCTTTTATTTCTTTTTTGGTGGTAATGGGGTTTGAACTCGGGGCCTCAGACATGCTAGTACTCTACTGTTCAAGCCCTGTCTAACTGATTTTAGGCACATAAAGATTATGGTTATTTTTATATATTTTGTTATCTGAGATCATAGAAATTGGCTATCATTAATTTTGCTTGTGAATATTTGGTTAATTGTAAGCTGTACAGCTGAAGTAAAAAAGTACAATTTTCAAATTATCCTGAAAGATGTACCTTAATGATCCTTTGACTAATTAGTCAAGAATGCAGCTATTTTTACTCTGATCGATTAATAAGCATATTGACTGGGCTGTACAAACCTCATATCAACTTTGCTATTGAGATCATCAGTGACTAAAGAGATCTAAAAGGGTCTTTAGCCTAAAACTTGTAGGAGACCCATGCTACTTTCTATTTGAACTCAGAGCCTAGCTGCTGTCCCTGAGCTTTTTTTTTTTTTTTTTTGCCCTGTGCTCTGTCCCTGAGCCTCTCTGTGCTCAAGGCCAGTGCTCTACCACTTGAGCCACAGAGCTACTTCCGTCTTTTTCTGAGTAGTTTGTTGGAGATAAGAGTCACTTGGATTTACCTGCCAGGCTGGCTTTGAACTGTCATCCTTAGATCCCAGCCTCTTGAGTAGCTAGGATTATAAGTGTGAGCCACTGGCCCAGCACATTGTAGAGCTTTTAAGGGGATAAAAAGATTACTTGAGAAAATGCAAAGGTTTTTTTTTTTTTGCAGGGGTGGGGAAGGGTGGTAATAATGATTTTTTAATTGCTATATGTCTACGATGCTTATGATGGTATATTTCAAGGCATCCTGACAATGTTGGTTAAGAAAGTGCTGTAGCTCAGTGGCAAAGCGCTTGCCTAGCAAGTGCAACGTCCTGGGTTCGATCCCCAGTACCAAAAAAAAAGAAAAGACAAAAAAAATACAGTTAAAAGAAAGTGCTGTTCAGAGCTTGATCATTGATTTGCTTCTCGCACAAATTTCTTACGATGGGAAGTGGGACAAACTGATTGCCCAGAGACATCCTGGCAGCCTTGCCAAGACAGAAGTTTATCCATTGGAGGGACAGAGACATGAAGAGGTTGGAGTGAGAGAGTTCATCGTGGGCAGTGCCTGCCAAGCCTGAGAAGCTCCAGCAGCGTCAGCTATGCCCAGCGGCTGCCTGTGTGGCTCTC
This sequence comes from Dipodomys ordii, assembly GCF_000151885.1. NCBI lineage: Eukaryota > Metazoa > Chordata > Mammalia > Rodentia > Heteromyidae > Dipodomys > Dipodomys ordii. The sequence continues at coordinate 15,621,147 of NW_012267240.1, forward strand.
CTCTTCTTCCTCCCAGCTGAAGCTGTTAACTGTGGAGTCTGCCACATGGCTGTCTTTTCCTGAAGCTAGGAGTGGAAGTCAGTTGCCAGAGATGGTTAGAAAACACAGAAAATGGTTATTCTGCATTCCCAGAGGCTGCAGTGTGTGAACTTACCTCTTACATGCTTCTCAGAGTGAATAGAAAGGAAGTCAAGCAGTCTAGGGAGATTGCGATCCTCTGGTGAATGTTGGCAGATGGAGGTAGGAATTCTGTGTGAGTCAGATGACCTCAGATCAGTGCCTTAGGGCAGCTTCTGGAACCCTACAGACTTCAAAGGGGTCTGCTTGGAGAATGGCTATAGAGGGGCAATCAGGGAGCCAGGTGGGCCCAAGTGCCCACAAGCTTGTCTCTACCGTGTGCCTGCCTTGTCCTTTCTCCCCCAGAGACAGAACAGAAGTCTCAGTTTTTGCCAGTGTCAAACTGAATATTGCTTTTAGAACTACACCCACCCATGAATTACCAACTGCTTTAGTAAAAGTAGAAATTGGATACAAGAGACTTCATAATAAAATATATTACAAAGTGGGAGCTGGGAAGGTGGCTCAGTGGTAGAGTGCTTGCCTTGCATGCCTAAGGCCCTGGGTTCGATTCCTCAGCACCACATAAGCAAAAAAGAAAAAAGCTGGAAGTGGTGCTGTGGCTCAAGTGGTAGAGTGCTAACCTTGAGCTGAAGAGCTGAGGGACAGTGCCCAGGCCCAGAGTTCAGGCCCCATGACCAGACCCCCCCCAAAAATATATATATACATATATATATATATATTACAAAGTAACATTCTATATGTTAGATAATATATGATATATGGATCTTTCAAAATATGTGTGATATCTGAAAGGACATGATTCACAGCGTTTGAGAAGTTGAAATTTATTTATTTTTGTCAGTTGTGGGGGTTCAATTCAGGACTAGGGCGCTATCCCTGAGCTCTTTTGCTCAAGGTTAGTGCTCTACCACCTTGAACCACAGCTCTAGTTCTAGTTTTTGGTTAATTGAAGAGTCTCATAGGGACTTTTCTGCCTGGGCTAGCTTCAAACCGTGATCCTCAGATCTTAGCCACCTGAGTAGCTAGGATTATAGACATGAGCCACCAGCGCCCAGCCTGTAATTTTTTTAAATATAATTGAATTGATACAATATAATAGAAGACCAGAGAAAATAAGTTATGATAAAACTAGTGCATTCTGATTCTGTCAGATCATAAAGTAAACCATTCTGTTTGTAAAAGAAATACAATGAATGGGTGGAAGGCAGTCTCTCCACATGTGAGTAGCCACAGTCTGCTTTCTGCTAAGGGGTAAACATCTTTGAGAGCAAAGGGCTGGTAACATTTTAAAAATAGCCTCTCATTTGGAAAACATTTTTTAAGCCACCAAGCAATCTTTCATTGTTTTAGTTAAGAGATGAAAAGCCATTGTAACTCCCCTAAATTGGTGTTAAATATAGCCAATCAACGGCTCAGCTGGTTTCCCCGTGTTAGGCAACTCAGGAGTTCAGGGCATCTCTTGCCTGGTGTCCTGCTGGGAAAGGTTTCTACCAGGCTCCTCTGACCTAACCTAGAAAATGCTGGGCTCCCCATTAGAAGAGACTTCGGGGAAACAACAGCTCTTAAAGCCTCAAAAGGAAAATTAAAACCCATGAACACAGGCCAATTTAAGGAAATTTAAAAGAAAACAAGAAGAAAAAATTCACAGAAACATTAAAAAATAAATTTAAGTTCTCAGATTTGACTGCCCCATTCCCAAGTAAAGCCAGAGTTGGTTAGAGAAATATAGATATTCAAAACCAGGGAGTGATGTTCCCCTAGCTCTTCTGTTCCTAGTGTGTGTGGGAGCACACACATACACACACACACACACACACACACACACACACACACACACACAGAGCTTTTATTATGTTCTGGAATATTCCATGTTACCATAAGATTTAAGAGACAGATGGAGGGTATTTGTTTTGTCATTTAGAAGCGGTGTTATAAAATAAATGCATTCTGTCAATTGTAGAAAAATATAGTATACATTATTATTTAACAATAAAGGGAGTCGAGTGTGATGGTTCACACCTGTAATCCCAGCTGCTAGGAGGAGGTAGGAGAAGGCTCACTCTAAGGAAAAGTGTGAGATCCTTTCTGGAAAAAAGAAAGAGTCTAAAACCAAAAAGAAAGGAGAGAGGAAGGATGGAAGGAAGGAAGGAAGGAGGGAGGGAGGGAAGGAGGGAGAGAGACATAGAGAGGGAAAGAGAAAAAGAAGGAGAAAGAGAGGCTGCAGAAATAATAGGATATTTGAATAGCAAACACAAGGCCCAGAGTTCAGTTCCCAAGGGGGAGGGGGATTGTCAAATCCTCACTAGGGAAATCTTCCTTGTGCCTGTGGATTATGCCCCATAATTCTGTCCTCCCATCCCTGTAATTATGTGTGCTCTTAACTCGCTGCTTAGAGGTGCCTTCTCCCAAGCCAACAATTGGAAACAGCCTTGTTACATTTAGTTCTAAATCGGTGGCAGTGCGAAAGGAAATGACTAAAAGATAATGCTGGACCAAAAGATAATGTTTGGTTTTCTACCCACAAAGCAGATGCTCTTTGTACTACTTAAAATGGACAAGCTTGTGCCCACAGAGCCAAAACTCCTGGTGTTTGCCAAGAGCAGAGGAGCTCTGAAATTCTGGCAGGGGAGGAATTCCGGATGGAGTGCCTGCTGCTGCTTTCTTGGCTCTGCCAGGCTGGTGGAAGGCTGAGGCTTCTCTTGAGGCATAGACTGAAATCCCAATGGTGAAATAATTCACTGGATAGGAGTGTGGAAGGTAGAGTCCTGAGCCTCTCACTCCCAGGGTCCTCCACCCTGACCAGACAGACATAATGGAGTCTGAGAAGGAAGCTGGGGACAGAGGGAGGCCATGGATGTGTTCTCAAGGAGATGGACTCTAGCCATGCAGGGCCATTCGGAGATGGCATCTCCCACCTAGCAAGTGTCATGAGAAGAGCATTCATCAAGGCTTTTCAGGTGGCTCACCAATCTGCGGAGAGAGGGCTCAAAGCCAGGACAACCCATGAGCCATGTGCTAATAAAACTGTTCCCATGACTTCCCTGCCACGGCCCAAACCCACACCTCCTCCACGGGCCTTTGTCACAAACAAAGCACCTGCTTCTTGATGCTGCCATCCTCTTCCAGATCAAATCTAGCATGAGGACGTCAGCTTAACAAAATGATCGCTAAAGGAGGCTGAGAAAGGAGGCCATAAGGACTCATAGGAGCAACCCCAAATGGAAGAAGGCTGGTTGAAAAGATGGCCCGCTGTTCACCCTATCTCAGCCTCCATACCATCTCTTCCAGGAAGCTGTCTCCACTAACCCCCCAACCCGTAATCAGGGCCTCTGTATACAGCAGATTCCTGGAAAACCACATCCATCCATTCTGTCCCAATCATGGTCCTGCCACACCCCTTGTAAATCTTTGCACTGGGTGATGGCTGGTAAGGGCCTGAAATAGAATGATGTTCACAGTGCAGAAGGAAAGCTTGCTTCGAGATGAGTGAATACAAATCAGCAGAACTTCATGATGGGTGTGCAGGATAAGGGGTAAGAAATGACCAGAGCATTTGGGGTTTGGAAATCAGGGATCCCCATTTAGTGGACTACTCAAGACCTCTCCAGCCACAAAGAAACATGGTGCATTTTAGTGATGTTTAGATTTGGGACTACTTTTAGAGTCTCCTTTTTTTATTCTGCAAATGGAAGTGTTCATCCACTGCAGGTGGCTCATGTCTGTAATCCTACCTGCTAAGGAGGCAGAGTCAGGAAGGTTGTGCTTTGATGATAACTCAAGCAAAAAGTTAACTATGTCTTCATCTCAATCTATAAGCTAGGTCCCACTTATTATTCAAGAAGCAAGAGTGGGTGAGTATGAGGATTGTAGTCTGAGGCCCTGGGCAGAAATATGAGATCCTACCTGGGGGGGGGGGGGAACTTAAGCACAAAAGGACTGGGGGTATGGTTCAAGTAAGGCCTTGAATTCAAACCCTAGTACCACAAAAAAAAAATATTACTGGGTGTCAATGGCTCATTCCTGTAATCCTGGCTACACAGAAGTCTGAAGTCTGAAGATCACAGTTTGAAACCTGCCCAGGCAGGAAAGTCTATGAGATTCCTATCTCCAGTTATCCAGAAATGGAGCTGTGCCTCAAGTGATAGAGTGCTAGCTAGCCTTGAGTGAAAAAGCTAAGGGACAGTGCCCAGACTGGTGTAAGCCACAGTACCAGCACACACACACACCCAATGTATTAGTAAAAATTAGTACCTCCACCAGACAGAAGATTTTTCTGGTTGTCATTTAGTGGGAATAGTGTTGTTGATTTTTGATTGGATAGTCTGAGTGTTACTCTAGAAATAAATGATACCCTGGGAGTATACAAGAATTACTTATATGGACAATTTCTCTGTCCTGTCACTCAAGAAGAAAAGGCTTTAGTGAAGCAAAGGCCATCATTGCAGAACATAAAGGAGGATTCCATAGTAAAGAAATTTAAGTGGTAGAACTTCAGAGTGTGGTTTGAGTAGACTCTTTCTTTGTATGTTCGTGAGTTCTTTTTCCTCACATCTCAATGGCTTTAGCCTTCTCAGCACAGTAAAGAGAGTCAGAACCTTGTAATATCAATTGTTAGTAAATGTTACATTACCATAGAATTACGCAAGTCAACAATGTAGCCCCACAAAGCCCTTCTCAAACTCCCTCATATACTTGCAGGCAATTTTTGCTAAGTGAATATTAATGTAATCTGTGTTACTTGGGGACACAAAAGACCAAGTTAAATAAGAAACTATATGGACCAGATGCCAGTGGCTCATGTGATCCTAACTATTCAGGATGCTCAGATCAAAGCCAAGCCTTGGCAAGAAAGTCCATGAGACTCTTTTCATCAGTTAACTACCAAAAAGACAGAAGAGTAGCTGTAACTCAAATAGTAGATTGTCAGCCTTCAGCAAAAAAGCTAATGGATAGTGCCTACACCCTTAGATCAAACCCCAGTATAGGCACACAAAAAAAAGAAAGAAAACAGCCGGGCGTTGGTGGCTCATGCCTGTAATCCTAGCTACTGAGGAGGCTGAGATCTGAGGATTGCAGTTCAAAGCCAGCCTGGGCAGGAAAGTCCGTGAGACTCTGATCTCCAATAAACCACTCAGAAAACTGGAAGTAGCACTGTGGCTCAAGTAGTAGAGCACTAACCTTGAGCTGAAGAGCTGAGGGACAGCACCCAGGCCCAGAGTTCAAGCCCCATGAGAGAGAGGGGGAGAGGGAGGGAGAGGGAAAAGAAGAGGGAGAAGGATAGGGAGGGAGAGGAAGAGGGAGAGGGAGCGCCAAAGAAAGAAAGACAGGCATCCTCGGTGGCTCACGCCTGTAATCCTAGCTACTCAGGAGGCTAAGATCTGAGGATCACAGTTCAAAGCCAGCCCAGACAGAAAAGTTTCCATCAGACTCTTATCTCCAATTAACCACTCAAAACCCAGAAGTGGTCCTGTGGTTCAAAGTGGTAGAGCACTAGCCTTGAACACAAAGAGGCTCAAGGACAGCATCCAGGCCCTGACTGAGTTCAAACCCCACAACTGTTCAAAAAGAAAAAGCCAGGATGGAAGGAAAGAAGGACAGAAAGGGGGAGGGAAGAAGAAACTATATGGGTGCATGAAAATAGCACTGAGAAGAAAATTGCAGGATTTACATCCTTGATTTCCATGTTGATTTTTGTCCTCGTAGTTTTTTGCTGTTGATTTTCTCTTCCTCTCATCTGAAGTAGCCAAGTTTCATTTCTGTATCACTTAATTTCTTTCTAAAACACCTTTGGGGGGACTTATTTGGAACACATCTATAGTACCTAGACCCGGGGGTTCACTAGTGAGGGGTGTGGGGGAAGACTCTTGAATACTATGCAAGTGCTCAGCCATTGAGCTACATCCCTAGTTTGTTGGGAGTATGGAGATTGAACCCAGGGCCTTATGCATACTGAGTATGTATTCTGTCATGGGGCTGTACCCCAGGCTTAGAACTTTGAATCTAAAGGTATTAATGCCCTCTGAGTGGGGTGCCTCACGCCTCCCTGTTGTGTGATATACTTACAGCCTCCCCCACCCTTCAGGGAGCAGAGCCTAGCACATCCAGAGCTGTGACTGAGTGTGTGCAAGCACAGTGATTGCAGAAATGGAATGTCTGCCCCTTCTGCCAGGTTTGTTTTATGTATGCTCTTTATCTCCACCTATAAGTCGAGCTGTGCATTGTGGGTATCCCCAGTGTACTGATGGAGAAACTGAGGCCTGGACAGCATCAATAACTTCTCCAAGGCCACATGACTAATCCTTGGCAGAATGCGGAATACCCATGAAAGAACACCGTATTTACATGTTAAAGGGATAGAATTTATCTCTCAGAGTTTTTGTTTTGCTTTTGTGTGTGTGTGTGCTGCTACGTGACTTGAACTCTGGGCCTTGTACTCTTGATTGGCTTTTTAGCGTATAGCTAGCACCCTGCCATTTGAACCCCACCTCCAATTCAGCTCTTCTGCCAATTAATTGGAGATAAGCGTCTCTTCAACTTTTCAGCCTCAGGTAACTTCAAACAGGGATCCTCACCTCTCAGCCTCCTGAGTAGCTAGGATTGCAGGTGTGGGCCACTGGTGCTGAGCTTTCTCTCAGTTATTTGGAGTGATCGGGAAGGCATAAAAGAAGAACTCAGTAGGACATCTGCAAAGTACGAAGGGGCTGCTAGGAAATCAACAGTCCTCATCCAAGTACCCCTACTTGAGGATGTAGACCTAAGTTCTCTGCCACTTCTGACTTCTGATCAGGGTTAACAGCGGTTCTTTGTGCGTTTTCTATTTCCAGAGGTGACACTGAAGGTACACATTAGTGACGCCAGCACCCACCAGCCCATTGCAGATGCGCTCATTGAGATCTTTGCCAACCAGGTCTCCATCGCCTCGGGCACGGCGGGGACAGATGGCACCGCCTTCATCAAGTTCCAGTATAAGCTGGGTAGTCAGCTGATTGTCACCGCCACAAAGCATGCCTATGTGCCAAAGTCAGCCCCATGGAAGCCTCTCCGGTTACCTGGTAAGGCATGCTTCTTTGCTAAGACAGACTTCCTGGTGTAGGTGAGCAATGGAGGGCAGACACAGAAACAGTTTTGAAGGTGTGAGCCACTCCATCAGTGAAATCAGTGTGTTGATCCTTTGCTTTGGGTCATTTTGTTGTTATTTTTTATATCGTGTGTGTGTGTGTGTGTGTGTGTATTGTGCATGTGCATACTAGAACTAGGGCTGGAACCCAGGGCCTTGCACTCCCCCTTAGTTTTTTTCCACTCAAGGTTGGTGCTCTACCATTTGAACCACATCTTTAATTCTGTCATTTTGCTGGCTAATTGGAGATGAGTCTCATAGCTCCCCAGAAAACATCAAACCCCAATTCTCAGATCTCAGCCTCCTGAGCAGCTAGAAAGCCAGGATTATAGGCATGATCCACCAGCACCCAGCTTGGGGCCCTGTAATATACCATAGAGATGGGATCAGCATATGCCACCATCTCAGTCTCTACCTAATTATGCACACATAGTGAGTCACAGCTTTAGTTTCTTTTTCTTTTCTTTTCTGCTAGTCCTGGAGCTTGACTTCAGGCCCTGGACAGTTTCCCTGAGCTGCTTTTTGCTCAAGGCTAGTGCTCTACCACTTGAGCCAATGCCACTTCTGGCATTTTCTGTCTCTGTGATACTGAGAAATTGAACCCAGGACCTCATGCATGCTAGGCAAGCATTCTACCACTAAGCCACATTCCCAACCCCAACACAGCTTTAGTTTCTGCTCATTTCCCAGCAGTAGTGAACTTTATTCTTTGTCAGTGCCAACCAGTGGGATGAGCTCATGCTTTAGAAGGCAAGTCCCCACTCATTTCCGGGGGCTCTTCCTTGACATCCAGAGCAGTGCAGAATCATCAAGAGACCATATTTTCTTCCCCCTTCTGGTCACTCACCATTCAAAGCAGTGTGTCTACCAACCAAGACCACGCTCAGAACCTGACACAGACCCTTCATCCTCTCTTCTCACACTCCCATGTGGAGTGGAGCCCAGATCATGCTGTCTGTTGGCATCAAGATTAGTGATTAGCAAGGCTAGAGCCGAGGGTTGTGGGGAGACACAGCTGGTCCATGGGGGAGGGGAGGTATAGCTTCAAGATGGAGTGATCTGGCATCACCCTGTGGCTGAGCCCCTCTAGCTTCCATGCCCATCTCTAAATGGAACGAATACTGCCTTGTAGAATAGTTCAGATTAAGAATTAGCACACACACACACACACACAAAATTACAGTGACTGGTCAAAAACCTGTGGCATCAAGGACACTGTTAGGTAAAATATCCATGTTAGTGTTTAGCTGTAACCCCCCCCCAAAAAAAAACAGCTAGACCTGCTCCCTTGGGGATCTTAACACCTCTGAGGATAGATCTCAGTATGTAAAAGTGTTTTTCTCTCTTTCATAAAGCCCCAGCATCAATCTATACACACAGCAGGCTCTTCACATTTATTAAATACCTTCCCCGTACCAAGCAGTGTCTGAGACCACAGATCCAGAGTGCACACTTTGCCCAGGAGAGGCCCTAGTTTGCTGATGAGGTCAGCTACAGAAGCAACTTCCACCACCTGGGGTGTTTTAGTCAGGATGCTCCAGAGACATAGAACTGTTACAATTATATTTAGAGAGAAATGAGATGGGATTTATTAGAGAAATTGACTTACTCGATTACAGAGGTTGAGAAGTCCCATGGTAAATCTTCTCAAGCTAGAGAAACAGGCAAGCTAACCATATAGTTCAAGTTCAAAAGCCCCAGAATTGCATGGCGTTTGGTGGCTGACTCCTGTAATCTAGCTATTCAGGAGGCTAAGATCTGAGGATCTTAGTTTGAAGGCAGTCAGGGCAGGAAAGTCTATGAGACTCTTATCTCCAATTAATCACCAAAAAGCCGGAAGTGAAGATGTGGGACAACACCCTGGCCCTGAGTTCAAACCCCAGGACTAGCATTAAAAAAAATTTTTAAGAAGGATTTTTCTCCCTAAGGTTAAGTCCAGAGAGCCCAGAGTCTACTAGTGTGAGTTTCAGTGTTCAAAAGAAAGAGAAGCGTGAGCAAGAATTCCCCTCTTCCTGTTTAGTTAGATTAGATGTGCCCACCCACACTGAAAGCCAGTCTTCCTCACTCACTGCACCCACTCACAAACCAGTCATTTCTAACTTCCTTACAGACACACGTGGACAGCCTAGATATTCTGACCAAATGCTGAACCACCAAGATTTCCCCTTTCATCCCAAGAGCAACCAGCCCAGTGCTGGTCAAACAGTGCAATGACTGAGAACACATGATGAATTACCAACTACCTGGGCATTCCTTAATTCTGTCAAGTAGACGTACAAAATCAACCATCATACAGGATCAGTGTTCTGATAGACTTAGGGCTAGACATAACTATGGATTGCTGGGCTTAATGTGCCCAGGTCAGTGAACAGGGAATTGATTGTTGAGATCAATAGATTCCAGCACCAGAAAGTATGTGGGAAACAGATGCCAGGACTCAGGCCATTCTATCTAAGGAGCTTGGCTCAGGAATCTATGCGAACAGTCCACCCTCAACATTAGCTAACCATGGGGAAAAATGATCACTGAGTTTGGGATCTCTTCTGTGTGAACTATGGAAAGTGGATCTGATATAGAGACGACCGAGGATAACACTTAGGAAAAGTTTAAAGAAGATCAGTCTTGGGTATTTATCCAAAAGATTGCAAGTCAGGATACAATAAAGACACCTGTGCACTCATGTTCATTACCGCACTATTCACCACAGCCAAGTTATGGAAACAGCCCAGATGCCCTACAAGGGACAAATAAACAAAATGTGATATATATTATATATATGTGAGATATATATATATGGGATAGATATGTATAGATACATATATACGTGTATGTGTGTGATATATGATATATACACACATGTAAGTGCATACATTCATATTATATGTATATATATTAATGCATCAATAAGAATAATATTGCAGGGAACTTGATGGACTTAAAAATTATTAAAAAATGAAAAAAAATTATTGAAATAAGGCTCAGAGACACAAAGGGTACCTATTTTCTCTTATATGTAGAAGTCATATCTGACAAAAGCATGATATATGCAAGGCTAGATTTCTGTGGTATACTTTGCATAATTAGCAGACAGTTTTAACAAATGCATACCAGGAACCTGTAATACATTTTCTCTTAGAGGGTAGAGCTGAAGGGGAGGGCAGGGATGAATGGAGGGTGAATACAGTTGTAACACTCAATGTATGTATGTGAAGATGGAACCAGGTAATTTGAAGGGATTTGTAGGATTGGAATAGAAGAGGGAGAATGGTAGAACAGGTAACACTGATCAAGATGCTCATCAATGGACATACTGAATTGAAATTACTTTGTACAAATATCAAAAGATAATGAAAAATACATTTTAAAGAAAGAAAAGAGGGCTAGGCACCAGTGGCTTACGCCTGTAATTTTAGCTACTCAGGAGGCTGAGATCTGAGGATCGTAGTTAGAAGTCAGCCAAGGCAGGAAAGTCCATGAGACACATCTCCAGTTAACCACCAGAAAACTGGAAGTGGTGCTGTGACTCAAAATGATAGAGCACTAGCTTTGAACGAAAAAGCTCAGGGAAAGCACCAGGCCCCGAATTCAAGCCCCATAACTGACCAAATAAATAGAGGATAAACATGAGAAATACATAGCAGGCAGAATCAGAGAAACCTTGGAGAATGGCTAGGAAAGACTAAAGGGAGATTATGTAGTAGAAGAAATACCAGTAGAACTTCAGATTGGAAAGAAAGAGGTGGACTGTTTCCCGATTGAACTGGTTCAGGAGGTTAACGATACAAATATGAATAATGAAAATGGGCAGTTTAATTCTATTTATTTTTACTTTCTTAATGTGGTTATTTGAGGGGGAAAAAAGTAAACCATTTTCACACTATCCATTTTCTCCAATGAGTCAGATAATGGGACCAACATGATTTGGTAGAAAAGAATTAGGACTATGAGACTCAGGCCTGCCCACCCCTCAGCTGGCCACGCATATACATGGGCCCATCAATATGTTCTGAGCCTGGGCTTCTCACTTCTAAAAATAAAAATAATTGGCCTGAGTAATTTCCAAGGACCTTTCAAAGTGTTTGATTATTTTGTTCTGGTTGCCTTTTTAACATAAAGAAGATACTGTTCACTAGCACGTACCAGGAAGTGTGACCACAATGTAGACTGGACTTTTGGGAAAGGCCAAGTGAACTACTGTGAATATTTTTAGAAATCAAGTCTTATACTGCTCGTATTCCAGATAAGCAGGCAAGAAAGATAGAAGAACTGAGAGTCTTTTGTAAAACAGGATGGAAACTTGAAACTAAAGATGCTTTCTTTTTAAAAAAAATTGATTGTTATTATAAAGGTGATATACAAAGGGGTTACAGTTACATAAGTCAGGTAAAGAGTACATTTCTTTTTGGACCATGCCATGCCACCCCTTCCCTTGCTAAAGATGCTTTCTTTATGATACACGTGCAGTGTTTTAGTTTGTGTGAGCATTCTCCTAAGAACTTGCAATGGATTGCTTTCTCTTATCCCTAACAATAGCTTCTAGAAGATGTGGGGATCTTTATCATGGAAAGGGATATAGATAGGGGGATCTACCGAAACTCACTGTGCTTACTAAAGTGAGCATAAATATAGCTATGTGAAAAGCAAACCACTGAAGACTGCCATTTTACATCTTAATTTATTACCTTCTCCATAGCTAGTGCCCCAGCCCAGGCCTTCTGCAATTATCCAGGACTATTGCAGTGGCCTCTGCCCAGATAAATCTGCCTCTTCAACCCTCTCACTGTATTGCTGAACACTATGTCTTAAAACGCATGTGCCTGGTTAGGTTATATACATCTGCCTAGAATCCTTCAGTGGCCTTGAGGAACTGGAGACACACAGAGCCTCTTCACTGACCACATTGCCCTTATCTATCTCTACCCACCCTGGGCAGTTTGCTGTTCCCTAAAGAAGGCTGACCTTTCACTCTCTCTGAGTTGTTCATTTCTTTACCATCATTCACTTGACAAGCTTGTCTGAGATCTTAAAAAGCCCGGATGGGTCTTCTGTTCCAACAAGTCTCCTTTCCTCTCCCAGGTTGAACAAAGTTTTTCTCTACTTACCAAAATACATGGGGCTGAGGAGGTAGCTTAGTGGTAGAGCACTTGCCTAGCAAGCACAAAGCTCTGGCTTCTGTTGCCAACACCAGAAAGAAGAATAGCACCTATCTCTATGGGGTGAGGAGGCCCTGGGCACCAGTCAGCACCCTCTCTAAGTGGTTAAAAATATCATCCCCTCTGAATTCTCAGGGCTTGTCTGCTGCCTCCCACCCTTTGGGCACTCAGGAACTTGGATCTACTACTCCTGCTGCAGGAATCCCCTGCTGCTGAACACAGATACCAAGTTTTCTTCTTTGAGGGGAAAAAAAAAAAAAGCTCACCAGAACAGCTGTATGGAAAAACCAAGTTTAAAAAAGTTGCTTTTTCTGTTTGTGTGTTCATTTGTTTTAACACTGTGATGGTCACGTAACTCTCAAAGGAGAATTCAGAGGTGGTTTCAGAGCTCTCACACCAGGCAGCCTAGAAAATGCCTCCAGCTCTGGTGAGCTCTGGGAGGTAGCAGGACTCAGCACATGGAGTATGCTGCTACCTGCCTCTTTTCTGTGTGGGGACCATTGCTGGAGCATGAATTCAAGGCCTCACACTCTCGCTTGACTTTTTAACTCAAGGCTGGCACTCTACCACTTGAGTCACACCTCTGCTTCTGGCTCTTTGGTGGTTAGCTGGACATAAGAGTATCATAGACTTTACTTCCCCAAGCCAACTTTGAACCTTCAGTCCTCAGATCTCAGCCTCCTGAGTAGCTAGGATTATAGGCGTGAGACACCAATGCCTGGCCACATTCCCTTTTGAGGGTTAAAAAATAGTCCCTTTCTTGTATTTATCACTCTTTATTTTTAGTTGATTTATGTGGGTGCCTCTCCCTTTTGCTATTTTAAATAATGCCATGTGAACATTTGTGTACAAGTTTCTGTGTGACCATGTTTCATTTCTCTTGGATTTGTACCTAGGAAGGGAATTGCTGGTCTTCTGTATTTGACTATTGTAGGACAAGTAGTCACTACGTTGTATTCTTGGGGTATTTTAAAGGCCTTTTTCTAATCATATTGGAAATCAATACATTTTTCACAGACTTGAAGTCAGATAACTCAAAGAACAGAGAAAATCAGACTTTAGAATGGGACTTCGGATTTAAATGTCAAAATTCCCTTATGTCCATTTTTTCTTCCTGCAGTATTTTCTTCACTGAGCCTCGGCCTGCTTCCAGAAAGGTCTGCTACTCTGATGGTCTATGATGATATTGTCCAAATAGTATCAGGATTCCAAGGTATGTTTAATATTTAAAAGGAGAAGTAACAGTATCTCTTCGACCCACTATCACAGTCTTAAGAGGGGCCCACTTATGGTCAGATGGTGACAGCTGTGAATTTATCCACAGCTGGGGCATAATGTATATTGTCCCTACTAGAACATAGCATGTCTGATATTGAGCCAGATGATAAAGCGAATAGAATCTGATTTCTTTTTCTTTAAATGTGTGGGGGAAAAAAAGGGGCTGCCTTCCTCTGCCCGCTCCTGTGTCTCTTTCTTCTCCAAAGGAGAGATTGATTATCTCATTTGGGTCTCAGGCCAAGACTCGCCTGGACTACATTTCCTAGCAGACCTGACCACTCACAAAGGCTGATAAGAATGTGAGGGCTTTAATGTGCTTCTCCTGCCCTAGCTGTGTATGTGATCCTGCCCTGGAGTTCTGGGACTCTTAACAGAGAAGCTCCTATGGGAGATTTAACAGACCTGATCTCTTGTTGCTCTTGGGGTTAGAATTGAGAACAACACTTGTATAAAACAGTGTGTGTGTGTCTGTGTGCATGCGCATGCGTGTGCGCGCCAGTCCTGGGGCTTGAACTCAGGACCTGAGGGTTTGTGCCTCTGCTTCTTTTGCTCAAGGCTAAAGCTCTACCACTTGAGCCAGAGATCCACTTCTGGCTTCTTTGGGGGTATTTATTAGAGGTAAGAGTCTCATGGACTTTTCTGCCTGGGCCAGCTTTAAAGTATCATCCTCATATCTCAGCCTCCTGAGCAGCTAAAGATAGGAGCCACTGGTACTTCCTTGGCGTAAAACATACTTCTATGCTGAGAAGACCATTTTATTCCTTCTAAATCGTGAGTGTGAGGATGCTATTTCCTGGCATTAATTTTCATCAGGTTAATTTTTTTCAGTTCCATTGGAGGCCTCTGGTCCACAAATGTGTGGGTTCCACATACATGAATTTGACCAATTTTGAATAGAATATTATTTTAAAAAATCATATCACTCCTGAAACATGTAGATTGTCTGTCCTTGGCCCACACTTGACATTCCGTTCCTTGAACAGTCTCATGGAAATCCTCAGAATTCAGTGCTCCTTAGTTGTTAGTACTTCCAACTGCCTCACTCCAGGGGAGCCCAGCCTCCCCTAGGGTGTGAAAGGATGGAGATAGCTGCTTATTTGTCACCTCCCCTGGGGTGTCCAGGGGGCCTCTCCAACTTGACATGGATGCACAGAGCTCTCGATTAATGCTCTGTTTTCTTCTGTCTTATATATCAAACTTGGACGGGCTGAACCCTTAGAAATTATCCTTGATCCTTTTCACATTTGATTCTCCTGCTCGGCCTCCTCTCTCCATCCCTGATGCCTCTTCAGGCATCCACCCCACCCCACCCCACCCCACTCCTACGTTCCCTCCTAGCACTGCAGGAGGTTTTTAGCTGGTGATGTAATTCCCACTCTTGGCTCAACCCACACACTAGCCAAACGTCAAAGCAATCAAGTCGTTTGCTTCAATGGCTCCTCGGTGGTTTTCTCATGAATCACATCCATACTCTATTCTCAGGGCTGAATGATGGTCCCTGAGCCCAGAGTCTCTGGTGGCTGCCACTGTTCCAACCTGGTCCCAATCAGCCTCTTCTCCCTCACAGCCACCTGTGATATGCATCGAACCCACATTCCCCTTGATGAAGGCACTAAAGGAGATGTTTAAACCCTTTCCTAGCTGCTGGTCCATTGGCCAGGTATGTTCTCAGTGAGGTAGCAGGGCTTAACCTGTAGTCTCTAGAGCAATACACACATGATAGACACTCCGTTCCATTGTGACTGCCTGCCTGCTTCATGGCCGCCGCCTCAGCTTCTCACTGTCATCCGCCAGCCCTGACACCTTGCTGTCTCCTCTCAGGCCTCAGAGGGTGGTCTGTGCAGGATCTCGGAATCCCTGTCATGTGCCATCTATAAGTAGTAACCTTCTTTCCATGTTAGTAATTACATATGACCTTCCTCTCCCCTTTGTATATCTCTATGAGTCAAATATAGTTACAGAGAGCCTGGCCTTACAGCCCAAGTCATATCACATTCACGGTGCCTATGCCCGCATACCACATCTGTGCTTTCCCATTTCCTGTTTGTACTCCCAGAGCCCAGGCCCTTTTTCTGGTAGATCTCCACCTGTGTTCCTGGCTGGTGTTTGAGTTGGAAGTTTTTGCTTTAAAATATGTACAACCAAGTAGTGAATCAACCCATGGTAATGATAGCTTTTCTATAAGTTTTTAAAAGACTACTTCTTTCCTATAGATAGACTGTATCATATTTATGTAAATTCTGACCCTGTGCACCAGGAAAACAATTCTTTCATCCAGCTCGGTGGTGCTGCATAGCATGCCTGTAAATGTAATGGATGCTTCTCACAGTCAACTGCCCTTGTATTTTCAAACTGAGGAAAGTGATTATGTTGTTAGTGTTGCTTTAACTTTATAAAGTAAGTCAGGCACAGTCTTACAACAGTGAAGAGAAGTGGACCAGCCAACTGAATGGTCAGCTGGATGGCTTTTCCTCAGCAGCGAGCTGTCCCTGAAAATGTGCTCATTGTTGCAGAATGCTGGCAGATTTCTTCCAGATTGATTAGGAGGCTGGAAAGAGAGAACACTCATAAAGTGTTTTAAAGAGAGTGGTTTGTACTTTGTCAAAGAATGTATTCATTTGCAATCTTGTGGGGGATAAATCCAGAAGTAAATCGGAAGATGATAGAGGTTGGAGGAGATGAGATTTGGGAGCCGGACTGCAGTTCTGTCTCCTGGAGGCCTGGGCCTGGAAAGCTGGTGGTGGGAACTAAGGGTCAGCGAGGATACCGCAGGCTCTTCCTACTACTCTTACCAGCAGCCAGCTGGAGATCAGTAGTAGCCATCCTTGGCCAGGCTTCTTCACTGTTCGTAAGACACCCCTTTTTCTGTTCCCCACAGTAACTCCTAGAAGCTTTCTTTCACCCCAACTTCATGCCCATCCTAGCAATAAAAAAGTACCTTCTTGACAGGATTACTGGGAAGATGCGCATATACATCTATCATATACATACTATGACCACTACAATAGAAAGATATCCCTTATAAACTCTAAAGCCCCTGGTCATAGTAAATCCGTTTTAAACTCTAAAGCCTTTTACTTACAAGAGAAATGAAGCAGCCTCAGTCTATATTGGTCTATTTTTACTGTTGTTATTGTCATTGTTCTTAATTTGGTAAGTGGCAGAGATCCATTAATGGCTTTTGAGCCGAAAAAGGATATGATCAGATTGGCGTCTTTAAATAGGCAATGAGTCACGAGGTGAAATGGAAAATGGGGTAAGGCTGAGGCAGAGGGGCTAATTAGAAGCGTTGAAATAGTTGAAGTAAAAGGCTACATAGAGTAGAGGCAGAAAGGAAGGGGGAAAAAATGGTGCAAGAAAAGTTGACCAGGGACTGGGAAGGTAGCCCGGTGGTAGAGCGCTTGCCTTGCATGCCTGAGCCCTGGGTTCGATTCCTCAGCACCACATAAGCAAAAAGAAAAAAAAGCCGGGGCGCTGTGGCTCAAGTGGTAGAGCGCTAGCCTTGAGCTGAAGAGCTGAGGGACAGCGCCCAGGCCCAGAGTTCAGGCCCCATGACTGGACCCAAAAAAAAAGGATCACAGAAGAGTGTTTAAGATCTTATCTCCAAGTAACCACCAAAAACAAACAAAAAAGGCAGAGTTGGAGAAGTAGCTCAGATAATAGAGTGAAAAAGATAAGTGCCCAACAAGATCCTGTTGAGTTCAAACCCCAGAACTGACACAAAATTGAAAAGGAAGGAAGAGAAAGGATGACAAAAGAAGATTAGCCAGTCTTGGCCCTTGAGTGAATGCATAAGCTATTACACAGGGAAAAAAAATGCTGACCTAGTATCAAAAACTGGATTTTATATACATATATATATATATATATATGTACCTATATATATGTACATTTTTTGATCCATTAGAAAGAATGATATTATACCATTCACAAGGAAATGAAAAGACTTGGAAAAAATTACATTAAGTGAAGTAAGCCAGACCAAGAGAAACAAAGGTTGCCTGGCTTCCCTCATCTGTGGTAGAATGTGCCTATAAATCTATAAGTAAACACATTTGGTGCAAGTAGTTACAAATGAGTTAATTGAAGTGTAATAGACTCTATTGAGAGCTCAAATAGCATAATCTTTTAGACAGACTAAGTCAAAGCTCAACAAAATCAACACCAGAAAATGGGTACATCCCACAGGGTAGAACCAAGAGGAGAAGAGGGGTAGACAAATGAAGGAGGGAAGGGGGAAAGATGCAGTCAAGAATTCATTGTAAGCCAAGCGCCAGTGGCTCATGCCTGTAACCCTAGCTACTCAGGAGGCTGAGACCTGAGGATCACCGTTCAAAGTCAGCCCAGGCAGAAAAGTCCATGAGACTCTTATCTCCAATAAACCACTGGAAAACTGGAAGTGGCCCTGTGGCTCACGCAGTAGAGCGCTCTCCTTGAGCTGAAGAGCGCAGGGACAGCGCCCAACCCGAGTTCAAGCTCACGACCAACAACAACAAGAAAAGAATTCCTTGTATATACCACAAAGTTTAGAAAAATAAGGGAAGGGGTGAAGGGAAGATGGGTGGGAATGTTGTAGGGGGTGACAATGATCAAGGTGCATTATATTCATAAACCACTTTGTTCTATGGTATCTGCTTTGTACAACTACTTCCAGATAATTTTTTAAAATTTTTTTAAAAGAACAAAATACAAAAGGATGTTGGGATCATTAAATGGGGGTGAAAACAGATGATGGTTATGTGGTGCCAGATAGAAGTGTCTAAAAGGCAGAGGGAAGTGCAGGGGTGGAACTTACACAGGAGTCCAGGACTGTAGAGAACAGTGGCAGCCAAGGAAAGAGAGGGGCAGTGTGGCATGAGGACAGATCTTTGGAAGCATTTCATCTGGAGACAGAGAAAGAAAGCACTTGCCAGGGAGAAAGCCAGTGGATGGAGAGAACCAGAACAGTTCAGGAGCATGAATGCTGCTGAGGAGGAGGGATTTGTGGGCAGGGGTGGTAAACAGTGTGGACCATTGTGAAGAGGTCAGGGAGGATGTAGACTGAAAAGCGGTCATGGGATGTACCAACTGCGTCGTCAACTGTCAACATTTCTAACGTGTGATGGATGGAATCTGCACCCCAGGAGGCCAGATGGAAGGAGAGAAGACATTCAATTGTGGGATCAGAGAATTAAAGTCACATTTCCTGGTTCATTTTCCAACAGGAGAAGAAATGAGTGTATTCATTGGTGATGGAGGAAAACCCCGTAGGCAGCTGTGGCTGGCTATCAAAGGCAAGAACAATTGGTGGCCATGTCTTGGAACAAATAAACGAGTAGAAGTGAGGGTAAAGCCTTGGGTTGACCTTGGAGAAGAGAAAGCCAGAAAAGAAGAGGGGAGAAACAGATTTTAGGGCCCAGAGAGAGGAAGTAAGAGGCCCTATCTGGGGAATGGGGACAGAGCTTTGGTTTTGAGAAGAACCGAGGAAGTCTGAAACAGCTGCTAGAGTAGGAGAGCAGAACAGGCCGTAATGACAGGCCGGCTACTCCACCGTCCCACCTCCGTTCCCCTCCAGGCCTATGAAATCTCGGCAGCTTTAATTCATGAAGACAAACTGGACATTGCACTCAGTCCCCCAGCCCTACACAGACTCACGTAGATGTTGTTTATAACGCAGCTTAGAATAAGCTTGTACTCTTTGATACTTAAGATGTTTGGGGGGGGGGCGGGAATTTCACCAACCACAGGTTTTGTCTGTGTTCCCCTATTGTGGGGGGCGGGGCTTGTGGCATCCCTCCACAGATGACATCAGGATCATGCCAGCCACAATAACACATCAGCTCATCATTAGACATCTCCTTTTCTCACCGTATGTGCGTGCCTCCACTGAGCCACCACATACAGACCCGGGACATCTGGCCAGTGACCAAATTTCTCTGCACAGCCAGTAACCAGTGGCTCGTGCCTATAATCTTAGCTACCCTGGAGGCTGTGACCTGGTAGTCACAGTTCAAAGCTAGCCTGAGTGGATAACTTTGGAAGAGTCTTTTCTCCAGTTAATCAGGAAAAAGCTGGAGATACCAGCATGGCTTAACTGGTAGATTGCCAGCTATGAGTGAAAAAGCTGAGCAAGACTGCACAGCCCTGAAGTGAAGCCTCAGTACTAACACACACACACACACACACACACACACACACACGATAAGGATGTGATAGGGGAGAGGTACCGTGGAAGGAAGGAGGAAACAGAAACATCCCCCACCAAAGTACGTGCAGTATACATGGAAATAAATGAGACAGACAAAGGAGAGAGAAGGATGAGCAAATAAATGGACAAACAAACAAAACCAACTGAAATGAGACATCTGAGCCCTTAAACCTTGGTGGTTTCCTGGATCCCAGGCTTGCCCCATCAGGCTAGGCTGATGGCATGTTCTAGGTTCAGTCTGAGTCTCCCACTTTCCATAGGCTCCCTCCTCCTTGGTCTAGTCTACAGGTTTCTGTCTCTAGATGCAAAGGAGTTTATAGATCTCAACCTTCTGTCCCACTGGTCTATGAATTGGCCTGGAGGGACACGTGTGGCCCCTCTGTTCTGGGATGACTGACCTGTACTCTGCCTTCTGTCTTGACCCACACAAAGCCCACCCAGGTCCCTCTTCATCCTGTTACTTCTAGACATTCTTTCTTTATGCCTACTGAGTTCTTTTGCTTTCTACAATGGGAAAACCGGGCTGCTACACAGTGAATATTATATGAATAACACACCGGGATTGTTTGTTTAGACTTAAAGCACTAGAAAAAGTGTAGTTCCTCATAATTGAACAGAATTGCTGGAGGCCAGTGACTCCTGCCTATAATCCTAGCTACTCAGGAGTCTGAAATCTGAGGGTAGCGGTTCAAAGCCAGCCCAGGCAACAAAGTCCAGAAGACTCATCTCCAGTAAACTACTCAAAAAAGCAAGAAGTGGAAACGTGGTGTAAGTATAGCACTGTCTTGGGGGTATGGGGGGGGGAACAGCTCAGAGACAGGGCCCAGACCCTGAGTTCAAGCCCCAATATTGGAAGAAAAAAAAGAATATAAGGAGTACTGCTGTTAACTTCTTCCCTCCCTTTTTCCCTCCCCCTCTCTTTCTCTCTCTCTCTCTCCCTCCATACCTTCCTTCCTCCCTCCCTTTCCTTCTTTCTTGCTTTTGTGCTGGTACTGGGGTTTGAACTCAAGGCCTGAATGCTGGCCCTTAGCTTTTTTGCTCAAGGCAGGAGTTCTACTATTGTAGTTACACTTCCACTTCTAGCTTCTTTGTGGTTAATTGGAGATAAGCATCTCATGGACTTTCCTACCCAAGCTAGCTTTGAACTGTGATCCTCAGATTTTAGCCTTCTGAGTAGCTAGGATAGGCATGAGCCACAGGTACCTAGCTGCTGTTGGGTTCTTGTGTCTCATTCTTTCCAGGTCTGCACATCTAATCACCCTGTTCCAATTCAGTGTAGCTGGTGGAGTTAAAGGGAGATGAAAGATAGATTTATAGCAGGATCAATACACGTCTCTTACTTTGTATCAAGAGATTACCCTCCCCTGTTTCATTTACATGGACATAACTAACATGTGATCCAATCTATAGGCAAATGCTGGGCAGTGAAAAGATGCTTACAAATACAACTTGAGGTGGAGAGGAAGGCTTTTGTGGGGGTTTTTTGGTGAAAAACCTAAATAACATCCTGTGTCAAAACAAATGTGACAACGGGCTATTATTTCTCGCCCCATAATAATATCTTGTCACTGTTTTGTGTCCTGGAGGAATGAAGGATGGGAGGAGGGGGAAGGAACCTAGAGAAGTACTTCTTGGCTGTACTTTCTCTGAAATGGAAATGGCTCCTTGGGGAAGGTAACTCACAAGTTCATCCTTGCAGGCGCCCGGCCACAGCCTCGTGTCCATTTCCAGAGGAGAGCCCTAAGGTTGCCTGAGAATGCCAGCTACAGTGACTTGACGGCCTTCCTCACAGCCGCCAGCTCCCCCTCCGAGGTGGACAGCTTTCCCTATTTGAGAGGATTGGATGGAAATGGAACAGGTAATTCAGATCTCTTCTCTTTCCAGGTGGGACTTCCAGGTTTTTGTTGGTTTGTTTTATGCCACTAATGGGGCTTGAACTCAAGGACTGGGCACTGTCCCTGAGCTTTTGGCTCAAGGCTCATACATGACCACTTGAGCCGCAGTTCTACTTCTAGGTTTTGAGGGGTGGTTAATTGGGAGACAAGAATCTCACAGACTTTCCTGCCCAGGGCTGGCTTTGAACCACCATCCTCAGATCTCAGCCTCCTAAGTAGCTAGGATTACAGGCATGAACCAGCAGCCCACCAGGCTTAGGTTTTATTCTTTATATGTGGATTTGAGATATGGCTGGTACTGATAGGATAGAATGGAGGAAGAGTCCTGAAGTTGCGGAAAAAAGAACTCTTCCTGCAAGTTCAACTATACCGACATTGTCCCATTCCAGCCATGCATCTGGGAATTCAGTCTACACACACTGCAGAACTGCATCTCAGCAAGTCAGTCTCCTTGAGCCTCTACTCTGTTATCCACAGCAAAAGAGAGGCCAGAGGAGGCCCTTCAAGCAGCAGACAGGGGGCTTCCTGGGATTGCCAAAGAATGGGCAAGAATTCATTGGGAATCTTCTGGCAAATGTCTACGTCAAGCTTTGTCACTGTCACTGTTCTGTCATGGCATGTAAAGCTACAAGAGCAGAGAAAGCAAAAATCAGCAGCCAGAAAATAGGTGCTAATGCCTCATCAGAAAAACACTGCAGATGTATGCACGCCATCTGACTGGACTCAAGCCCAGGAGCATGGTTCTCAGGAGCATTGGGTGATTTCATAGTTTCCAGTCTTCCTGGTGCAGAAGTGCCAGGATTTTGCAGTTCGATGTCTTTTTTTTTCTCCTCTGTTCCCTTTTCTGTCTCCCACATTAGACTCAGCATAAAATGAAAAGCCAGACACTGTTTAGGGTTAAATTCTGCTAGGTAAGTTACTGTATTTTCCAACGACAATTTTATTATTTTTTTTCTTCCAGGATTTTACATGAGCTGATGATTCTGACGGGGGTGGGGGAGGGGAGGAAAGGAAGGCAGGGGAGAAGAAGAAAAAAAACACATTTTTTAACCTGAAATACCTGGTTCACTTTATAGCATGTTAATAAATTACAGATTAGAGATTAAAGTGACCTGGTGATTTCTTACTCACTTTTCTTCCCTCAGGCAGTATTTTTTTTAAATTTGGTGCCAGTCCTGGGGCATGAACTTAGAGCCTCAAGCTCTTGCTTAGCTGTTTCTCAGCAGGCTGGTGTTCTACCACTTGAGCTCTACCTCACTTCCTGCTTTTTGCTAGTTAATTGGAGATAAGAATCTCTCTAGTTTGCTGCCTATGCTGGCTTCAAACCTTGACCCTCAGATCTCAGCTTCCTCAGTAGCTAGGATTATAAGGGTGAGCCACCGGTACCTGCCTGAAATGCTTATTTGAGAGATGTTTCTTTCTTTTTTGTGTGCTAATAACATGATTAATATGTCAGTCATTTGCTGTCGGTTAGTTGAATGGTAGCCATCCTTAGCAAACATTCTTGGGGGAAACCTTGATTTGTGCTTTAAATATGTAAGCATCATTTCTGGGGGGGTGAGGGGCGGTGAAGTCCAATTTGAGGTCATTGTAGCTGTCATTAAGACAAAATGGAGCACAAGCCTAAACTCCAACTCAGAGGGACATCTTCATTCCTTGGAGCTCATTGTTTTTTTCTGTGTCTCACTTCCAACAGCTCTTGAATAAATTATGAAATCAGAGACAACTAGGCGATAAAGAACACAAAGACACTGAACTAATTGATTTTTTTAGAGTTTATTTTATTTTAAGCTCATTTTATTTCAGAGGGAAGAGAGAAGGTCTTTAGATGGTGGCATAAACTTCTTTTTGACTGAAATAACTGACAAATTGCCTTAAGAAGGATCTGACCTCTTCTGAGACTTAACAGAAAAAGTGTCCCGTGGTTACACGGACCGTGGAGCTGCCTACCAGTCCTGAAGCTCATCACATTGGTGCTGGCCTCCAATCCTAGTTGGCCTCCAGTCACTTGCCTCCGATTTTATAAAAGGCATCTACGAAGTTTAGGCTGAGGACAGCTAGGACCAAACACGTCTTTGTGAGGTGATAGGTCAAGACTAGAGATTAACAAAGGTGGGCAGGAACCATGTGGACCATGAAGGAGATTGGAAAGGAAAGGGGTTTCCTTGGAGCATCTGAAGGACAGTTGCATCTAGTTCATAGGGAGGCTGAGTTGTAGGTAAAGAAATGTAGCCACACAGAGATTTCAGATACTTCCAGCCCATCTGCTCTAGCATCATACTCTTTCCTGTTGTTAAGAGAACAGAACTGCTTGCTCTGTGCCATTCCTGTGGGGTCATAATGAAATGGCTTCTAATCAGAGCTCCACAGAGACAGAGGGGTGCGTCCTTTCTTGCAACCCCTAAAAGTTGGATGAAGGTTGATGATCCTTTCATCTAAAATGCTTAGGGTCAGAAGTGGTTATAGATTTTTCAGAGCATGTTAGGTTTGGGGAAGATTTGCAAAGATTTACATCATGACACTTGGAAAGTTACAGACTCCTGAAGCATTTTGGATTTCAGATTTGGGGATCAGGAGATGCTTCTCCTGATGCTACAGTGCAAAGCCAAACTTTACCCCAGATGGCTGAGCAGCACCATATGGAATTGGTCAGACACCTAAGATGAAACCACTTGTCTTCTTGGTGGGTTACAGTGGTACCTTCCCCTCCCCACTGATTTGGCCTAAGAACTGTCTTTGTTTGGATATAAAGGGCCCTCAATGTGGGTGGGACCAGAGGGAAAGCCTAGTTATGTATAGAACTCAGTATTTTGTGCAGAATTAGAAACTCTTAACAAAGTAGAGGGAAAATAGTCCTTAAAGTCTGAATCATTACAGAATAGAAGAAGTGGCAAGGATGGAGGAAGAAAGGCTGAGTAGGAGCAGGAATTTAGAGGAGCACTGAAGAAGAAAAGAACCCTCCAGAAAATGGGTGATTATCTGCCATGTCTTAAGATAGCTAGAGAATTTTTTTTTGGAAAGAAGATCTCCCTATGAAGCCCAGGTTGGCCTTGAACTGATGACCCCCCTGTCTCAGTCTCCCAAGTGCTGAGATTATCCACCATCACACCTGTCTCCAGCTAGAGAACTTTTGAAAGCACCTAGTGTCCATTGTCTTCAAGTCATACATTTATTTCTACAATGCTCACTTACTTCTGAACGTCTATGGCAGAAAGAATTTGTGTCTGTACTCTCAAGGCATCTTGCCACCTTCCTTAGTAGTAAAGATAAGAACAACAACCTCAAAGAAGCAGAGTAACTGGCCAGATGCCACATAGGTAGATGGTACTCTAACACCATCTCCCTGGGTAGAATCATGACAGGGGAGAGTGGATAAGTCTTAAGGAGGACAGAGATGTGCCATGTCTCGTGTTATCTATGCCACCTACCCCTTGCTTCTCAGACATACGTTCTGCAAAGGACTTGATGGACGAAAACAGCCCTCCTGGCCAAATGTGGTAGTGCATCCCAGCTATACAGGAAGTGTAGATAGAAAGGTCGAAGCCTGAAGCTGGTTCAGGCAAAAAGCACTCAAAACTTATCTGAGAAGTAATTGAAGCCAAAAGAGCCAGATCCCTCGCCTAACGTAGGCAAGGCCCTGAGTTCAAGTCTAGTACCACCAGAAAGAAAGGAAGGGAAGGAGGGTGAAAAGAAAGGGCAGCAGACAGGGAGAGACGGAAGAACAAGAGGAAGGGAGGGGCAAAAGGAGGGAGGGAATAAGGAAAGAAAGGAAGAAAGAGAAACTTTGTGAAGGCTTTAGCCAGTAAATCATTGCTGAAATTCCAAAACTTATTAGATTTGTTTTTAATCTATCTAAACTGAGATCAGGTAGATAAGTAAATATATAACTAACTAAGAAATCATAGATTGGAGCCAGGCATAGTGGTGTAGGCCTATAATCCCAGCACTCAGAAGGCTGAGACAGGAGAATAAAATGTTTCAGATTAGCTTGGCTACTTGATGAGACACTGTCTCCAAAAGAAAAAGGTAATAAAATCCTAAAGATTGTATTCTAATGTAGCTTAACTTTTTTTAAAATCAATGGATATTTTTACCATTTTGTTCAGGGAAAGGTAAAAAATCTGACAGAATGTCTTGTATGTCATTTTATCTCACTAGAGAAAAATCTAAAGTGGATTGCTTAAGTGTATAAAGCATTCTCTAACTTATCTATAGACAGTCATTAAATCTCAGGCTTGGATGAAAGGTCTCTAATGGAGAGTAATTGAGATATCAAATTCCTTTTTAACAGACCAAAATAACAATGGCAACTGAAATAACTCATAAATATTTCAAGCCCAAGTTTCATTATACTTTTTGGCACAAGTAAATGAATATGTTGAAGTAATCCTTAAAGAAATTCAGTACTTTAAAAAAAAATCTCAAATACATTTAGTTTAATACTGGGAATGTATCTCAATGGTAGAGTATTTGTCTGTGTTCCTCAGCATGGCCCGGGGTTCCATTCCCAGCACTGTAAAAAATAAAATAAAATATATTTTTTTACCAGGCACCAGTGATCCATGCATATAAATATAACTACTCAGAAGGCTGGGAGCTGAGGATTGCAATTTGAAGCCAGCCTGCACAGGAAAGTCCATGAGACTCATCTCCAGTTAACCACCAAAAAGCCAAAAGTAGAATTGTGGCTCAAGTGGTAAAGTTCCAGCCTTGAGAAAAATAAAAAGTTAAAAAAAAAAAAAAGCTAAGGCACAGAGCTCAGGCCTTGAGTTCAAGCCCAAGTACTGGCACCAAACAATAAAGTAATTAAATAAATAAAACATTTAGTTTCACGATAGTGATCTGTTATTTGACGTACGTTACACATATTATAAACATATTGTCCTGGGCTTATTTTAGGTAGAAGTTATTTTCAGTAACTTCCACCTACGCGTTCATTTCACATTCCAGGAAAGGCTTCCCCTCTCCTTTGGAAGCAAAGCAAGCATGATAGTTATGGGTAGACAGGCCGGAATCTAGCATGAGATACCCCTTCAGACAGCTGTCCTGATTGTCCTTGCTGAACCTATTCCTTTATAAAATGGGGATTTCATGTGCCTAGTGAGCTTGTGTTGAAGATTGCTGATGTGAAGGACCCACTACAGACCCTGGGCTGTACACAGTAAGCGGCAGCCGTGACTTATGTTCCAAAAAGGATCTTTATAGTCGCAGGCACTATATGTCCACATGATGGGGGGATAAAAAAAAAACACCTTTCCCTTCTAGGAAACAGCACCAGGTATGATCTGACTCCAGTCACCGCTGTCAGCGTGCACCTGCTCAGCAGTAACGGGACTCCAGTGCTGGTGGACGGCCCCATCTATGTCTCCGTGCCTTTGACCACGCAGAGCAGTCTGAGACACAATGCTTATGTTGCAGCATGGCGTTTTGATCAGAAACTGGGTAAGCAAGAGTCCTCAGGCTCTGGCTTTGGAGTTTGATGTTTATGTTGTTGAGTTTGGGGTTTGGGTTTATGTACATTTCAGCTAATTCCCTTGAAGAGAATCATTGAAGGTGATAAGAGCTAACATTGGTTCTCTTTATATCCATCCTTTTCTTTACAAGGTTAAATGAGCCTGGTCACATGGTCTTTTTGTTTGTTGAAAGGGGGGGAAATATTTGCCAACGTTGTGCAGAACAAATAAAAATGACCCATGATACTACCACCTAGAGAGAAGCAATGATATATTTTGAATTCTAGACATGTCACCATGCTCATATGCATTTGTTACCAATTTCTGTCCAACTAATGAACCAAAAATGTTGTAGCTTCAAACAACAGTGAATATCTCCTGTCTTGCCGTGTGAGGGGGTTGTGAATCCAGGCCCAACTGTGCTGCTAGATTGGAATCAAGGGTTCCCCAAAAGGTTGCAGGGAAGATGTCAGCCAGGGTTCTGGTCATCTCTAGGGAGGGTCAGCTGTGCTTTAGGACTCACGTAGCTACAGGCTACTCTCCGTTCCTCTCCAGCTGTTGCACAAAGGCTTTAAGTCCTTATCACGTCATACTATCCGCAGAGAAGCTCATCACATGGCTGCTTCCTTTTCTCTGGGCCAGTCAGCCGAGAGAAAATAAAAAATGTAAAAGCACAAATGCATTGATTTTTACCAGAGACACATTGGTTAGATGGGTTGTAGTATGGTGTTAACATATCCTGCACGAAGGAAGACAGGCCCTCTATTGCTTGTGTGTATTCTCGATGACTTAAAAATTTAGGGGTGCTTGGTGGTCTTGGTCATAGTGACTCAAGAGGGAATGTGTACATGAATCTCGGAACCCAAGATTTCCGAAAGCGAAAGGAGATGGATAAAGAAGGGAGAGGAAGTACAAAGGAGAAAAGAAACACCATACCTTTGCTTCCCAAAATGCCTGAGTTCTGCAACTTAAAATCTTGAACTCCCTCCTTGGGTGCATCTTGGATGCCCAATCATGGATGCTCATATATTGTGACTCTCTTCATTGGGAATTGGTCTTCCCAGTGGGCCCCAATCATATGTTGGGTCCATGCTCTGAAAAGGAAGTCGAACCTAAGTTTAAAGTGCAGGGACTGGAATCCCAGCTCTGCCGCCTTTGGCTATGGGGCCAAGCCGCTTATCCCTTCTGCACCAGTTTCCTTGCTGTGTATTTCGACGATAATCATGCCTGCTGTAGTTAGAAGCCTATTAAGATTCTACAGAAAAGCAGAATCAATAAGATTGAAGAGGGGAAGGCAGAGACAGAGGTTTTAAGGAATTGGCTCACACATTTGAGAAAGCGTAGCAAATCCAAAATTGCAAGATGAGCCAGCAGACGAGCGATCCCAAGAAGAATTGATGTTGCGATTTGAATCCAAAGACAATCCAATGGCAGAATTTCCTCCTGCTTAAGGGATTTCATTCTTTCTCTGTCTCGAGGCCTTCAACTGACTGGATAAGGCTCATCCCCGTTATGGAGGATGATCTGTCTCCCTCAAGGTCTCCTGATTTAAATGTTCATCTTACCCCAAAACTACCTTCATAGCACCATCCAGATGTTTGATTAGCTGTCAAGGAGCCATAGTCTAACCTATCAGACATATACAATTCACTATCCTAAGAAAAAATGAACCTGTATTTGTAAAGGTGCTTGCATCAATGCCCAAACCTTAAGATTTATGAAGCAGGCAGAGGTCTCCCTGCTCTGTGGACGGCTTTCCCTGAAGGTGCCATCCAAACAATTCATGGCCCAGGTGTCTTGAGAAATTGTTTTCCATGCGCTGCTTCTACCACTCAGTGCCCTGTGGTCCCTCTTCAGCATCCCAGTGCTCTGACTCAGTGTCCCTGGGTCTTGCTTCTGCTTGCCCCTGGCCCAGCCTTCTTCTTGGCTCTTGACTTAACATGCCCTCACTGGAGCATTAACCACTCTTCACACTCTTTCGAAGTCCCTATCGGATACTTCTTTGTGGGTGTTCCACAGGAAACTCAGTCCACACTGCTGGAAATAGACTTACCAAGTTCCATTAGACCAGTCCCTACATCTGTTCATTTTTCTCTCTCTTCTCTTGGCTAAAGACATCATCTACCAAAACATTAAAGTAGGAAGTAGAAGCCCCTAAAATCTTAGCTGCTCTGGAGGCTCAGATCCGAGGATCTCAATTCAGCTAGCCTCAAGCCAGCCTAGGTGGAAAGTCCCTGAAATTCTTATCTCCATATAACCACAAACAACAACAACAAAATGGAGCTATGGCTCAAATGATGGAGTGCTATTATTGAGCACAAAAGCTCAGGAACAGTACCTAAGCCTTGAGTTCAAGCCCCAGTACTGGCACATTCACAAAAGAAGAATTTTAAGATGCAGAGATCATCCAGATGGTCTATCACAAAGTTCTTAGAAGAGGGCAACAAGGGAAGTCTGATTAAAAGAGATGTTGATTTCCACTTACAGTCTTTTTAAGTTAGCATCTACTGTGAAACATACAACTGCCAAATTCCTGGCTATGGCAGATTGCATGTGTACAGAGAAAGGCCGACGTTTGGAGTGCTATTCAAAAATAATCAATTGATTTAAAATATGTTTTCTGAGAACAGTAAGATTGAATGGACATTTCAAAAACAAACCATATGTTCTTTAACTTATTACTAAGCTCTATAGAAGCTTACATGGTTCCTAACTTGTTTTCTATTCTACTTAATCAATCATGTCATTATCTATGTTGAAATTAAAATATTTCAATGAAATAGAAAATTCCAGAGACAGTCTTATCAGAATAAGTAATACCTCAATATGTCTTTAGTAGATGACACAGTCATCTATTAGTTGCTATTTGTGACTGTAATAATCACTTCAAATAATCTAATACTTTGGAGGTAAATCAGAATGGTTTTCAATCCCAGATTGTTTAACAGCTAGAAATAGCAACTTTTTTTTTCTTTGTCGGTTGTGGGACTTGAACTCTGGGCCTGAACACTGTCCCTCAGCCCTTCAGCTCAAGGCAAATGCTCTACCACTTGAGCCACAGTGCCGCTTCTGGTTTTTGGAGTGGTTAATTGGAGATAAGAGTTTCATGGACTTTACTGCCCGGGCTGTCTTTGAATCGTGATCCATAGATCTCAGCCTCCTGAGTAGCTAGGATTACAGACATGAGCCACCAGCGCCTGGCTAGAAATAGCAACTTTTAAATCCATGGAGAAGTTTGGGCCTAAATCAAGGCCAGCCAGCTAAAAGTCATAAATAATATTTATATTTGGGGGGGGGCCCGGTCGTGGGGCCTGAACTCTGGACCTGGGCACTGTCCCTCAGCTCTTCAGCTCAAGGATAGCACTCTACCACTTGAGCCACAGTACCACTTCCGGCTTTTTTCTTTTTACTTATGTGGTGCTGAGGAATCGAACCCAGGGCCTCAAGCATGCAAGGTAAGCGCTCTACCACTGAGCCACCTTCCCAGCCCCAATGTTTACATTTTTTAATGATTGGAGAAACTTTTTTTTTTTTTTTTGCTGGTCATGAGGCCTGAACTCTGGGCCTGGGCGCTGTCCCTCAGCTCTTCAGCTCAAGGCTAGCGCTCTACCACTGGAGCCACAGCGCCACTTCCAGCTTTTTCTGCTTATGTGGTGCTGAGGAATCGAACCCAGGGGCCTCATGCTTGCAAGGCATGCACTCTACCGCTGAGCTACCTTCCCAGCCCGAAACTTTTTTTTTAAGTAGGGAGGATCTCAGGAGGCTGAGATCTGAGATTATGAGATTTGAAGCCAGCCTGAGCAGAAAAATCTGTAAACTCATCTCCAGTTAACCACCAGAAAACCAGAAGTGGAGCTGTGGCTCCAGTGGTAGAGTGTTAGCCTTTGAGCAGAAAAGCTCAGGGACAGCACCCAGGTGCTTGCTTCAAGCCCTACAATTTGCACAACAAAAAAGGGGGGTGGGTGTTGAGGCTGGGAAGTTGGCTCAGTGGTAGAGTACTTGCTTTGCATTCATGAGGCCCTGCGTTCAATTCTTCAGCACACCACATAAGCAGAAAAGGCCAGAAGTGGCACTGTGGCTCAAGTGGTAGAGCGCTAGCCTTGAACTGAAGAGCTGAGGGAAAGTGCCCAGGCCCAGAGTTCAGGTCCCATGACCGGCAAAAAAAAAAAAAAGAAGATAAAAAGGGGGATGTGGAGGGCCAAGGAAAAGTTGATCAAAGAGTATTAAGTTTCCATGATGCAAGATAAGGAAATTGGGGAAGAGGTTGCTACATAGCAGTGTAGGTACCATTAACAGTGCTGCCTTTTTATATTTGGTCTTAAGCATTCATGCCATAAAATAAAGAAGAAAATGGTAACTGTGAGGTGATGGTATGCTGTTTATTTTGATATGCATATCAGAACACTATGTCTGTCATGTACCTTAAGCATATATGACTTTTATTTTGCCTTAATAAGGATGATGAGAAAAAAATCTAGAGGAAGAATACCTCACGATCCATAAACATGTTATAAAACTTACACATATGCATCCATAAATGAAGCTTTATTGGAACACAACCACGCCCATTTGTTGTATTGTCTATGTCTTTGGCCTTTATAGAAAAAATCATGCAGCCCCTGACCTAAATGCCTCCATTCTAATATTACAATGTAAGAATATTCTGCCCTCTGCAGGCTATAACTGGGCACTGTTCCAGCCACAGATCCCTTGCCCACTGTATCGTTTTGTAGGGGTGACACCTGACATTCACAGTGACAAACTTTCATAGCAGTGAGGACTTCCAGTGCTGTAAAGGAAGATGAATTTCTTTCATAATTCAATGGATTTATGTTTGAACTCTAAAAACATGCTTTTAATATTGATCCAAATAAAGCTATGGATGTTTTGTTTTAGCCAGTCCTGTGTTTGAACTTAGGTCCTGAGCACTGTCCCTGAGCTTCTTTTTGCTCAAGGTTAGCACGCTACCACTTGAGCCATAGTACCACTTCTACCTTTTGCTGTTTATGTGGTGCTGAGGGATCGAACCCAGCACTTCATGCATGCTAGGCAAGCATTCTACCACTAAGCCACCTACCCCGTTCCCCCCCCCCTTTGTTTGTTTTTATGCCAGTACTGAGGCTTGAACTCAGACCTGAGCACTATTCCTTAGCATTTTTGCTTAGGGCTGGCTCACTATCACTTGAGCCACAGTGCCACTTCTTTTTGGCTTTTTGGTGGTTACTTGAAGATAAGATTCTCAGAGACTTTCCTGCCCTGGCTGGCTTTGAACCAGGATCCTCAGATCTCAGCCTCCTGAGTGGATAGGATTATAGGTGTGAGCTACCAGTGCCCCATTAAAGCCATGTTCAGCTCTTAACTCAAACACTTGAATAGGTGATCGTGGTTAACTGAAGGATTTGTCTTAGGAGTGAGACTTCGAGGGGCTCTCTCTGACACCTTTAGAGGAGTCAAGGCTAGTGGGCTACAACTTGAGCCACAGTTCAAGTGGTAGTAAATTGGAGATGAGAATCTCATGGACTTCCCTGCCTAGGCTGACTTTGAACTGTGACCCTCAGGTCTCAGCCTCCTGAGTAACTAGGAGTACAGGTGTGAGACACAAGTGTCCAACCTCTCAAATAATTTGTTTAAAGCACAACTTACATATTGTAGATCAAAACTGTGGTTGCATTTACATGTCTTGCTGAAGCCATTGTGTTTAATGCCACTTGATTTATGGACCAATGGAGTAGCGGATGTATTTTTTTTCCTCTGAGAAATTAGCAGACTTCTTTAACTTTTGATCTCCCAATTGTGCACTCTGTGTCTCTAGGTATCCACCTATACAAGGAGAGAATGAGTTGGGGTAAGGAAAATGTGTGCACATCTTATTAGTCATGTGTGTGGAGGGGGGTAGTTTGACCTTCAAAAGAAGCTGTTTTCTTTTTCTTTTCTCTGTGTGTGTATGTGTGTGTACATGTGTGTGTGCGCACGCCAGGCCTGGGTGCTGTTCCTGAGCTTTTGTGCTTATCAAGGCTAGCACTCTACCGCTTAAGCCACAGCTCCACTTCCGGCTTTTTTTTTGTCAGTCCTGGGGCTTGAACTCTGGGCCTGGGTGCTGCCCCTGCCCTCTTTGGCTAGTGCTCTGCTGCTTAAGCTACAGCACTACTTCTGGTTTCCTAATGGTTTATTGGAGATAAGAGTCTCACAGACTTTCCTGCCTGGGCTGGCATTGAACTGCGATCCTCAGATCTCAGCCTCCTGAATAGCTAGGATTACAGGTGTGAGCCACCGGTGCCCGGCTCCAGCTTTTCATTATTATTATTCTGTATATTGCATAGTAGGTGCTTTTATTTATTTATCTATTTATTTATTCTTGCCAGTCCGGGGGCTTGAACTCAGGGCCTAGGCGCTATCCCTGAGCTTCTTTGTGCTCAAGGCTAACGCTCTCCACAGAGTCACTTCTAGCCTGCTCCCAGCATTTTTGATTATTTAGTGGAGATAAGAGTCTCACAGACTTTCCTTGCCAGTGCTGGCTCTGAACCACAATCCTCAGATCTCAGCCTCCTGGCTAACTAGACTTACAGGCATAAGTCACCAGCTCCTAGCAAGAAGCTGTTTTCGCTGCAGGTCTGGCGTAAAGGTTGGTCATGGTGAATGCACGTTCAATGAAGGTTTGTGGATGCTAAGATGTGAGGGCTGTCAGTTCACTTTTCCGGGCACTTACCCTTTCTCCTGCATATAACTGGGGCAGCAGATGGCCGTATGATGTACAGGGTGGTCACACTGAGCTCTGACTTCTTGCCCTGGGGAATGGTCACTTATGAACAAGTAAACCAGGTCAGTCGTTTGAATTTAAAGTGACGGGTTGACAGCAAGTGGCAAAGTGATGGAGATTTCCAAGTCTGACCGTGTTAGGTTTCTGCTGTTGAATGATAATGCACTTGATTTGAATACTCTGGTTCCAGTGAGAGGACAATAGGGAACGCATATTCCAAGTGGGAAGGAAGCTACATTGTAGAATCCAGTTCTAACTGCCTTCTCCAAACAGCAGGCAGGGAGTGTGTGGGTTGCTATAGAAATGGCGGTGACTGAGCCGGCTTCTTATCATGTATGGCGCATACGTAGCAGGCGCTCAGAAACTCCCATCATAAGTGGCCTGTAGTAGTTCGTCTCTGCTGCAGATGGAATGTATTGCTGCTGGTGCTCTGCTCACTGACTGAGTCCTTTTAGGTAAGTCATGGCCAGCCTGCCCTGGATCAGAGGCGGGGCTTATTTACACTATACGTCTAAGGTTTTGTTCCCCTCCCCCAGTTCATGAAGCGTGATGGGAGGCAGGGATTGGGAGACCTTCAGGCATGAATGGTGGTTACAACTTGAAGAAAACAAAAAGCTCCCTGTGTGTATAAATTGAGGACTTGGAATCATGATGACGTTTCTTGTAGTTAGGACAGTTACAGCAAACTGGGGCGTGGATTGTGGGGGGAGACGGTGCTCCTGTGGACAGAGGAGCAGGGGACCTCTCTCTGACCCTTTCTCTCAATTTTACAATGAAGCTAAAATTGCTTTTTTAAAAAAAATGAAGCGATCTGTAGTATAACTAACCTATTTTTTTTTCCTGTGTATCATAAGCCACATGTCCAGAGGGGAGAAATAGAATTGGAATGTTGAGGAGTCATGACTGAATTTAGGGAACCAATCATATTATGTCACATCCATTAGACCGGGTAAAGGTTAGAATGATCATTAATTGTGTTTACTTTTCTGGAAAGCTGAAACAATTTAGAGGTGTTTAATAACAGAGGAAGCGACCTACCGGAGGGCACTGTCAATACATCCGTCAGAAAGATGTGATCTGAGATAGGTCATGTCACCGTGAAGGAGTTTCCTTTCCCTCATATAAAAATGTACCCTCCAAAGTGCATTGGGCTTAGATACACCATGAAGAAGCACAGGGGTAATTTCCCTGAACAGAAGGACTGACCAAAGTGAAGTAGCTCTTAGCAAAGAACTCTGAGAGTTCCATGAAAACTTGGCCTTGCTGAAAGACGTTGGCCACCAGTCCACTCTCGTTTGCTTTTTGAGATACAGATTGGGAGATTGCTTTGGCACGCTGGCCCCACAGCATCCCAATTGCCATGGTGTGCGGCTGAGGAGGGGAGTCAGGCTGTGTCATATCTGAACTGCCCACGGGGTGATCTCAGAACAGGGACCATTGTTTTGCAGTGTTGCCTAGCAACTGAGAAAACAATCTTGTAATAATCAGTCCATTTCTAAGAACTCTTAAGCCACTTGTGTTGGTAGCATCTCCAAAATGAGAATTTTCAGAAAAATTCTACCATCCCATTAGTTCACTCTGTTACAGCTGTTGTTTGGCACGGTTTTGTTTTAAAACCCTATTCCTAAAGATTGGTTTTGCTAAAGTATCATTGTATATAAAACTAGAATTTCTTATGCATCAATTTAACCAAAGCCATTTTTTTTCCTTTTTCATGCTGGTTCTAGGATCTGAGCTTTTTTGCTCAAAGCTAGCACACTACCACTTGAGCCACAGCTCCACTCTGGCTTTTTGGTGGCTAACTGGAGATTAAGATTCTCTAAACCAGGTCCTGATGGCTCACACCTATAATCCTAGCTATTCAGGAGGCTGAGATCTGAGGATCTCAGTTCAAAGCCAGTCCAGGAAGGAAAGCCAGTGAGTGACACCCTGTCTCCAGAGAACCCCCAGAAAACGGGAAGTAACCATGTGGCTCAAAGTGGTAGAGTGCTAGCCTTGAGCAAAAGAGCTTTGGAACAGAGCCTAGGCCCTGGGTTCAAGCCCTATGACAGGAAGAAAGAAAGGGGGGTAGGAAAGGGGGAGGAAGGGAGAGAGGAGAAAAGAAAAGGAAAAAAAAAAGATTCTTACAGACTTCCTGCCCAGTCTGGCTTTGAACTGAAATCCTTAGCTTTTAGCCTCCTAAGTAGCTAGGATTATAGGCATGGACTACCAGTGCCCAGCTCCAAACCATTTTCAGCCAGCTTAACAGTAGCTGTTAGCCTGCTTTTGTGATATTGTTTCCAGATCCTCATGTTCCTCCCCAAAGATCAGCCCTCTTTTTCTAAGGTCAATGCTTAATTACTACTTATGGAGTTTGTATATTATGTGTGGCCAATTTGTACCCTTCTGCCAGTTTTTCCCACAAGCCTAGAAGCCTCCAGGACCTGGTGCTATCTGGCCTGGATTTTAAATACAGATCTTACAGGCTAATTCTTATAGATATCCTTTCTTGCCTGTCAGCTGTGACATGTAATAATTATTATAAATGTAGAAGGGCTCACAGTGCCTTAGAGCCTGGCCTGCTGGATATACAAGTAATCTATTGCCAAAAGATGAGGGTTGGAAATGGCCCTGTGGCTTAAAGTGGTAGAGCACTAGCCTTGAGCAAGAGAGCTCAGGGACAGCACGTAGGACCTCAGTTCAAACCCCGCAACCGACAAAAAAAAAAAAGAGAAGGAAAGATGATGGCAACATTTCAACTTATTATTTACTCTAGCAGGTATGTCTGAGTCTTTCTTTCCATAGTGTACGGTTTAACTCAAGAAGGGAATTCAGAGAATAACAAACCTGAACTCAAAGTGTCAATAGTTGGTTCTGTTCTATCCCTAACACCACATGTAAACACTTCCAAACCATTTGGGTAAGGCGTGTGATCTGAGAAGGCTGAGCTACCCATATGGCAAATTAAGGTTGGGGGGGTGGGGAAGGTGTGGGGGGGTGGCAAGCTACAAGAACGGAAGGAAAGCAAAGAACCATTAGCTCACACCTGGAATTTTAGCTACTAAGGAGGCTGAAATTCCGAGGACTAAGATTCAAAACCAGCCTGGATAGAAAAATCTTTGGGTTCCATCTCCAGTTAACCAGCAAAAAACAAAGCTGGTTGGAGTCATGACTCAAGTGGTAGATCACTAGTCATGAATGAAAAAGCTGAGTGAAAGCACAAGGCCCTGAGTTTAAAGCCCTGTACCAACACAAAGAAGAGGAAGAGGGGAGGAAGACCAAGGAGGAGGGATAAAGACATTCATCACCATCACAAGCACCTCCACAATACAGTTTTCTATCCCCAAGTGCATTGATACATTAGAAACCTAGCATTGTGTCGGATCATAATTGTGACTCTGAGTTTTCAAGAAAACTTGAGTGTCTAGAGCAAAAATTTTTGTAGGTAAATTCACTGTTCCTAGAATTTTCATCCACCTGTCTTTTCACATTTCGGCAGATGGAGAAGAGAACCTTCCAGACTATAGGTAGAAGGTATCCCGAGGGTTGCATAGCAGAAGGGCTTCTCTTCACCTTTATGCAGAGAAGTATATCTGCTATTTTATACATTTATCCCTGCTTGAGATTCCATCAGAGATTGTTAAATGCCTTTCAAAATGATTTGAGACCTAATGGTCTAGGAATTTTCATCATGTAGAATTTCATTCACTGGTGCTACCCGTAGGGTCATTGTCTATAACCTTCCCACACATACAAGACCCCCAGGACTCACACAGCCATGCCCCGAGGCCTGGCCAGAACACAGAGGCACATGCCACCACCCCACTCCTGAGATACCATTCGGCAGCCCAATGGATGCTGCTGCAGAATGAAGCCTGACACGGGTCCTACCTCCCTTCACCAGGTACCATCACCTGGTGACGGAAAGGAGTAGGCCCTACAGGAGGCAGAGAAGGGAGCCCAGAGGAAGTGGCCCTGAAGTGGCAGCCCTGGCAGATGCTTGTGTGGCAGCTTGTGTGTCTGAACCACCAAGGTGACATGTTTTGTCAAGACAGCGCCTTGGGCAGAGGGACCGGTCCAAGGGCATCCAAACAGGATTGGCCAGCCATAGGATCAAAGCTGGAACTTTTTCCCTCTAGGCTGGTACTCTACACCCCCATACACACACTTCTGGGGTTTTGCTGGTTATTTGGAGATTAAAAAAAAAATCTCTCCTGCCAGGCACCAGTGGCTCATGCCTATAATTCTAGCTGCTCAGGAGGCTGAGATCTGAGGATCGAGGTTCGAAGCCAGCCCAGGCAGAAAAGTCCCTATAAGATTCTCATCTCCAATTAACCACTCAAAAACCAGAAATGGCGCTGTGGCTCAAGTGGTAGAGCACTAGCCTTGCAAACAAAGAGGCTCAGGGGTAGCACCGAGGCCCTGAGTTCAAGTCCCACGATCAACAAAAAAAAGTCTCTCTGAAACTAGGTACCAGTGGTTCATGTCTGTAATCCTAGCTACTCAGAAGGCTGAGACCTGAGGATCTCAATTCAAAACCAGTGGGGCAGTAAGGTCATGAGACTCCAACTAATGACCAAGAAGCCAGAACTGGCACTGTGGCTCCAGTAGTAGAGTGCTAGCCTTGAGCATAAAAGCTAAGAGACAGTACCCAAGCCCTGAGTTCAAGCCCCAGAACTAGCATTTAAACAAAAAAAGTCCAATTTTTCTGCCTGGGTTGTTTCTCAAACCTCAGCCTCCTGGGTAGCTGAGATGCCAGACATGAGCCACCAACACCAGGCCCAAAGCTGAAACTTTCCTTTGTAAAGTAGGAACAATCTGATCCAGGCTTTGTTCTGTATGAACAGCGTCCCATGTACCCCACGTGTACGTACATGCTAAAGACCCTCAGTGTATGCTCTGATCTTAGCACCACCATCTGGCTACTTCACTCAGCAGAAAGACTTGGCGAGTTTTATTTGCTCTGCCCCTGGTCTCACCTGTCAGGAGCCCTGCCTTGTTCTGGGCTGGAGTACCATAATCTCTTCTGGTGTGTGCCCCTGCCCAGATGGGAACCATCCTCACCCACGGCAGCATCAGGACTCCGGTAATAAGCACCATACGTTTCCAGCGCACAAGTCATTAATCCTGAGATTCCCTCCCAGCAAACACAGAAAGCTTGGAAAATGCTTTTGCCAGTAACAGCATGAACGTCAAATCCCAAAACGGTGTCACATTTTAGTCCCTGGCTATGTATGCATTTTACAGCAAGCTCATGCCAAAATAAATGACGCTTCGTCTGCTGGCTTTGTTCCCTTCTGCATGGGAAGACAGCAGCCCCTTTTAGTCACACTTCTGCAT
Organism: Dipodomys ordii; assembly: GCF_000151885.1. Lineage (NCBI taxonomy): Eukaryota > Metazoa > Chordata > Mammalia > Rodentia > Heteromyidae > Dipodomys > Dipodomys ordii. Next base: position 15,660,387 of record NW_012267240.1, read on the forward strand.
GGACCCCTCCCCTGCTGACCACACGAAGCCAGTCAATGATGGTTTTCTGATGGTGGGGGGGGTTGTTGGTTTGTTTATGTAGGTACTAGGGCTTGAACTCGGGACCTGTCTCTTTGATTTTTTTTAATTTTACAAGGTTGACACTCTACCACTTGAGCCCCTAGTTGGAGATAAGAGCCTCATAGACTTTCCTGCCTTGGCTGGCTTTGAACTACGATCCTCAGATCTCAGCCTCTTGAGTAGCTAGGATTACAGGTGTGAGCCACCAGAGTCCCTTAAACATGAAACATGTTGAGGTCCTACTCCATGGATTTTTTGGGGGGGTCGGTCGTGGGGCTTGAACTCTGGGCCTGAGCACTGTCCCTGAACTCTTCAGCTCAAGGTGAGCGCTCTGCCACTTGAGCCATAGCACCACTTCCGGTTTTCTGGTGGTTTATTGGAGATAAGAGTCTCACAGACTTTCCTGCCCTGGCTGACTTTGAACCATGATCCTCAGATCTCAGCCTCCTGAGCAGCTAGGATTCCAGGAGTGAGCCACGAGCGCCCAGCTTCCCTGGATATATCTGAGTCAAGAATACAGAAAAGCAATACAAAGAGGGCGAAGAGGCAGGTGGTGGGAAGATCAGCAGGCACTGCCTTCAGCGGCAGGGCTGCAGTGGTCTCTATTGCTAATAGCGTTTGTCATGTGGATGCCAAATTCTTCCCAACCTGGGCCCAGCTTTTCCCTTCCATTCACGTGGGCCTCTTTCCTGCCCCATTGTGGCCATGCCTGGGGGCTTGCTTTGCCTCCCCCCGCACAGTCCCCCTACCCCCCACCCCCTGTCTCACGATGTTCTCTTCCTCTTTCTCCTGGGTCCCTGCAGACATACTCTGCTTGTCTATCAAAGGTGAATTCAGCTGGACACGGATGACTCATACCTGTAGTCCTAGATAATCAGACAGCTAAGATCTGAGGGTCATGGTTCAAAGCCAGCCTGGGCAGATAAACCTGAGAGACTGTTATCTAGGTTGGGGGGTGACTCTCAAATGGTAGAACATCCACCTTGAACAAATAAGATGAGCAAGAGCATGAGAGGTCCTAGGCTCAAGCCCAGTACCAGCAAACACACATATACACACAAAGCTGAATTCATCCCATTGTCACCCCAAGTGTCACAATTTCTCCCCCCTACCCCCTACAGTTATATCTTTGTTGTTGTTGTTGTTGTTGTTGTGGGGCTTGAACTCTGGGCATGGGCACTGTCCCTCAGTTCAAGATGAGTGCTCTACCACTTGAGCCACAGCGCCACTTCCAGTTTTCTGGTGGTTTATTGGAGATAAGAGTCTCACAGACTTTCCTGCCTGGGCTGGCTTTGAACCTCGATTCTCAGATCTCAGCCTCCTGAGTAGCTAGGATTACAGGCCTGAGCCACCAATGCCTGGCTAACAGTTGTATCTTCTTAGTTGTTGGCTTTTCTGGCTTCTATCAGCATGGAACTGTGGGTCGTCCAGGCTGGCTTTGAAAGGCTGTCCCATTTGAAAGGCAGTGAGTCAAGCATCTAATCTGGGGGAAACTGCAAACCAATGAATGCCTGGCTGCTTCTTGGCTGGTCCATGGACACACTGCCTGTGGTGGGTGGAGCTATTGGAAGCACCAGTAGCAGTGGGTAAAGTATGGTAAGTGTATGAGAGGAGGAAGAGGAGGGCAGGGGAGAAGGAAAACTGGATAGGAGAAAAGGAAGCAATGGAAAGCAATCCATTCTCTACTTCTGGGTAAACTTTCTTAGCTAACAACCCCTACCCCCTTTTTGGCTGGTCAAAGGGCTTGAACTCAGGGCCTGGGCACTGTCTCTGAGCTGTTGGCTCAAGGCTAGCGTTCTATCGCTTTGAGCCACAGGTCCACTTCTGGTTTACTGGTGGTTTATTGGAGATAAGAGTCTCACGGACTTTCCTGCCCAGTCTGGCTTTGAACCATGATCCCTCAGATCTCATCTTCCTGAATAGCTAGGATTGCAGGCATGAGTCACTGGCATCCAGCAAAGAACCGTTTTTAATGTGGCTGCTGTCTTCTGTCTCTATTTTCTAACTTGAACCAAAATCATCTGGAGCCATGATCAAACCTGTTTCCTGGGAAAGCTAGAGAACCAAGAAGCTCTTGGGGACTGGCCTCTTCTCCTTCCCCTTTTGTGTTGCTTGCTCCCTTCTAAGCAGAAGAGAGCATTGTGCGATCCTAGGCAGCATTACCAGAGCACCTTTCCACCCACTGCCATAGCAATTTGAATGTTGCTATGGCAACCGTTAGTGCCTAGAAGCAGCCCAAGTATTGTTTCTTTCTTCAGGGGGAAAAAAAAATCCACCATTGCAGAAAACATCTGAAATGTATGCACCTGGGCTCGAGAGACCAAGGAGTAAAATATTTGGTGCACGTAGCCCATAGATGTTTCTGGTATCTCAGAGTCTCGCACATGGTTGTTTTGATGGCTGATGATTGTGAGAGCAACGTGGGCTGTGCCAGGCCTCTTGGATGCAGGTGGTTCAGGGTGGGTGTACACAAACCTTGGGAGGGTTTAGCCTGCCTCACCTTGGCCTCTGCCTACAGCTACCATCACCAGCCTCAGATGATCTGCCTCTGTGAGTGAGCCAGGTGAACCAAGCCCCTCCATTTGGGGCTAGGAAACAGCTCAGCAACCTTGTTCAAATTTCATCTCTGTCAGTGAATCCTCTCCCACAAGCTTTGCAAAGTCATCAGACCCTGGGAAGGTTTGTGGGAACACTGCATAACACAGTAGAAGAAATAACCCCAAGCTTGAGATCAGTCAGACTTAGGGCTCCTTTGGGCTTTCTAGTTCCATAAGGACTTTAGATGTTGTGATCACCCATTTTCCATATCTTCATCTAACAGGAGAAACCAAGGCCTGCTCTGTAGGATTGTTGTGCAATGACAGGTAGTATGTGGCAGGTGTTTGTTAATGTTAAATGATAGTTAAAGTAGTAACTGAAGTTGGAGCACAGACTTTCACTTATGCAATGTTTCCTAACATCAGAACCAAGTAAAAGGTTTTTTAAAGAATATACAATGTGGGAGAGGAGTTAGGAGGGAAACTGGGAGGAAATGAGGGAGGGGGTGACATTGTTCAAAAAGAAATATACTCAGTACCTGACTAATGTAACTGTAATCCTGTGTATATCACCTTTACAGTGAAAGATTTAAAAAAAAAAAAAAAGCCGGGAGATTTAAAAAAAAAAAAAAAAAAAAAAGCCGGGCACTGGTGGCTCACGCCTGTAATCCTAGCTACTCAGGAGGCTGAGATCTGAGGATCACAGTTCAAAGCCAGCCCAGGCAGGAAAGTTGGTGAAACTCTTATCTCCAATAAACCACCAGAAAACTGGAAGTGGCGCTGTGGCTCAAGTGGTAGAACACTCACCTTGAGCTGAAGAGCTGAGGGACAGTGCCCAGGCCCAGAGTTCAGGCTCTATGACCGGACCCAAAAAAAAAAAAAAAAGAATTTTCCTAAGCCAGGCTTCCTGGGTCAGAATTTGCAAAGATGGAATATAGTAGATAGATAGATAGATAGATAGATAGATAGATTTTTTAAAGGACAAAGTTAGAGGTGCAGCTGAATAGTAAAGTGCTTTCCTAGCATATATGAGACACTGGGTTCTAACTCCAGCATCAAAACCAAACAACAGAACTTTCCTAAGCAGTAGTGACATAGTCTGTGGTTAAGGTAAGAAATTGGCTCATTTGCATATTGGCTTGGTGCCAATGGCTCACTAATCCTAGCTACTCAGGAGGCTGAGATCTGAGGACCACAGTTGAAAGCCGACCTGAGCAGGAAAGTCCGTGAGACTCTTATCTCCAATTAACCACCAAAAACCTGGAAGTAGTGCTATGGCTCAAGTGGTAGAGAGCTTGAAATAAAGATTATAAACAGCAGGGTGATGATGTCTCACACCTGTCATTGTAGCTACTCAGAAGGCTGAGATCTCAGGATCTTGGTTCAAAGCCAGCTTGAATGGAATAGTACACACACACACACACACACACACACACACACACACACACACACACACAGCTCAGGGTTCTCCACCTCTTCATTTCCACCAGGCCTAATGGTACTCCCATCTTCTAAACCCTGAAAACTTCTGCTGAAAAATTATCTGTTGTTTGATAAAGTGACTGAAACTAATTTGGTTGGGAAAGCAAAGAAATCTTTTGTGTGTATGTGTGCTAATACTGGAGCTTGAATTCAGAGCCCTGTACTTCTCTCAGCTTTCGCTACTCAAGACATGCTCTAAGCTGGGTGCTGGTGGCTCACACTTGTAATTCTAGCTACTCAGGAGGCTGAGCTCTGAGGATCAGGTTTAAAGCCAGTCTGTGAGACTCTTATCTCCAATAAACCATGAGAAAACTGGAAGTGGCGCTGTAGCTCAAGTGGTAGAGTGCTCGCCTTGAGCTGAAGAGCTCAGGGACAGAGCCCAGGCCCAGAGCTCAAGCCCTAGGACTGACCAAAAAAAAAAAAAAAAAAGACTGGTGCTCTACCACTTGAGTCATATACCCACTTCCAGCCTTTTCATGGTCAATTGAAGATGGAGTCTCACAGACTTTTCTGCCCAGGCTGACTTCAAACTTTGATCCTCAGATCTCAGCCTCATGAGCAGCTAGAATTACAGGCATGAGTCACCAGCTCCGGGCACTAAGAAATTCTTAACACCATTCCCTTTTTTTCCTTAAAGGAAATTGCAGCGCATTTTGATTGTTTGCGATCCCTAGATGAAAATTTGATTATCCAGGCTTATCAACATGAGCTATAAATTTGACATTTGAGGTGACTTAAGCTTTAAGCAGGAGTTTAGTATGCATACAGCTGAAGTTCTTTTCTGAATCCCACAGGAACGTGGCTGAAGAGCGGCCTAGGTCTGGTGCACCAAGAAGGCACCCAGCTGACGTGGACGTACATTGCCCCCCAGCTGGGATACTGGGTAGCAGCCATGTCTCCTCCCATCCCAGGTAACAGAGCTAACACTCTGATGATGGGGATTGATTGCTTCCAGGATTCTGGTTAAGCATGCTTTGGGAAATGGTTTCAGTAGAGAGATCACCTTCTGTTCAAAAACAGCTAAATCTGGAAACCTAATGATGGGGTGAAGGGAGGAGTATTTTGTGGGGGTGGGGAGTTCTGGTTGGAACTTTTCCATCTAGGATAAGAATAATGCATGGAGAATAGTCCTGTCTCCTATTCCTGTTTTGCTCAAGCCAGCTGCCATAGGGAATTCTTAATCAAGAGCCCTCAGGGGTGGCTGAGACCTCCTCTCTAATTCCTGAAACAGCTGTGGTTTGGTGTAAGGGAACCTGTGGGGGGGGAGAGCAGGGTTCCTGGGATAAAATGCCCAGTTTGTCATTGATCAAAGGCTTAAACATAGACCAATTGCTTTTGTGTCGAAAAAGAGTAATCTCAACTTGGAAAATATGAATTCATACCTAGTTCTTAGGAACATTACTAAATGTATATGGTTGATTTGGGTTTTTTTTAATCTGTATTATCTTAGTATTCCAGAATTGTTTTTTTGGTGGGTTTTTTTTTCAAAATCAGTATCATAGGAAAATTATTTCCAGGGATGACTCCTATTATTAGTCAAGCACTGCCTGCCCTGGGGAAATCTCTTTCTTGGTGTCAAAACTTTATGTGGTAAGGGATATACCTTTGATTTTTCTTTTATCCACATCTGAAAGTCAAGAACATCCAAACCTGATGATCAAAGTGGGTGATGGAGTAAAGTCCACAGTGTTACCATCAAGGGGTGCCTCTTGCAAATGAACCATGAAGACAGTTGTTCAATAAAAGTTGCAACTATTTTAGCAATGGGATTATCGCTAGACTTAACACTTAGACTCCCAAAGTCACTGAAAGGATGGAGGCTGGTCCTAGCTAAGTTGTCTTTCTTTTAAATCTATACTAAAAATCTTATGATTTTTTTTCCTGTATATAAAATCCTCACATACTCAGACCATCTCCTGATTGTAAGAGTCCATGAATTAGATTACCATGCATTTATTTTCTTTTATAAAAGATCATGCATGGGGTGGAATGTGGCTTAGTGGTAGCCACATGTAGCTAGCATGTATGAAGCCCTGTGGTAGCTAGCATGTATGAAGCCCTGGATTCCATTCCTCAGTACCACATAAGCAGAAAAAGGCGGAGGTGATGCTGTGGCTCAAGTGGCAGAGCACTTGTCTTGAGCAAAAACAACAAACTCAGGGACAGTAGTGGGGCCCTGAGTTCAAGCCCTAGGACTGGCAAAATAAATAAATATAAATAAATAAAAAGATTATGCATTTACAATGCTGAGTGTCCTACCAGGTGGGTACAACAGCATTTGATATTTAGGTATTGAGTGTTATAGGCCATTGAAGCTTTTGTGATATCATGGAAGGATAACATGTTCATCATGGAATGAAAATGTGGTACCATTAAGCTCACTGCCTAAGGGGTATGTACTCTCTCATCTGGCTGAGTCAGGAAGAGTAAGACTAAGCATGACCTTCTCAGCTGATCTTCCAGTTTTTATTTAAAGAGGTTCAGAATTCTACAATGCTGTTTTCTGATTTTGTAGGGCCTGTCACCACGCAAGACATTACCACATACCACACGGTGTTTCTTTTGGCCATTCTAGGAGGAATGGCTTTCATTCTTTTGGTTTTGCTGTGTCTCCTTTTATACTATTGCAGGTAAAGTGTTACTATTTTGGCAATATCGTGTGTGTGTGTGTGTGTGTGTGTGTGTGCGCGCGCGCGCATGCGTGCACATGTGCCCATCCTGGGGCTTGAACTCAGGGTCTAAGTACTATCCTTGCACTTCTTTGCTCAAGGCTAGTGCTTTAACACTTGAGCCACATCTCAATTCCAGCTTTTTTGTGGTTAATTGTAAATAAGAGTTTCATGAACTTTCCTGCCCAGGCTGGCCTTGAACTATGATCCTCAAAGGTCAGCCTTCTGAGTAGCTAGGGTTATAGACATATACCACCACTGGAAGCTGACAGCATTAGAGAGAGAGAGAGAGAGAGAGAGTGTGTGTGTGTGTGTGTGTGTATGTGTGTGTGTGTGTGTGTGTGTGTGTGTGTCCTAGGGTTTAAACACAAGCCCTGGGCACTGTCCCCAAAATTTTTTTGCTCCAGGCTAGCTCTCTACCATTTCCAACTGTTTTGGGGCTTAACTGGAGATAAGATAGATTTTCCTGCCTGAGCTGGCTCTGAACAGCAATCCTCAGATCTCAACCTCCTGAGTAGCTAGGATTACAGGCATGAGCCACCAGCACCCACTGCAATATCTTTTTTTTTTTTTTTTTTGTTGGTCGTGGGGCTTGAACTCTGGGCCTGGGCGCTGTCCCTCAGCTCTTCAGCTCAAGGCGAGCGCTCTACCACTTGAGCTATAGCGCCACTTCCGGTTTTCTGGTGGTTTATTGGAGATAGGAGTCTCACGGTCTCTCCTGCCCGGGCTGGCTTTGAACCGCGATCCTCAGATCTCAGCCTCCTGAGTAGCTAGGATTACAGGCGTGAGCCACCAGTGCCCGGCTTGCAATATCTTTTTTTAATTTGGGATTTCTTACTCAGTTTGAGTTCAGAAGCATTGGTAGGGACATGGTTTGTTTGGTTTGTTTGTTCTTTTTCTCCTTAAATTGGGTTGTGTTTTCTTCTCATGAAAGGATATCTAAGAACTCAAATATGTGATCCAGATAAATCAGTAGGATACACAGGCATTCTTATACATAGCAGGCCTAGAATGGGAGTTGTAACAGTTGGGCAATTGTCATAGGACTCAGAATATCCCTCAAAACTGGTTGTGGCTCAGGCCTGTTACCCTAGCTACTCAGGAGGCTGAGATCTGAGGATTATGGTTTGAAGCCAGCCTCGGCAGAAAAGTCCCCATGAGACTCTTATCTCCATTTAAACACCAGCAAACTGGAAGTGAAGCTATGGTTCTCAAGTGGAAGAGCACTAGCCTTAACTGAAAAAGCTCAGGGACAGCACCTAAGCCCTGAGTTCACACCCCATGACCGACAGACAGAGAGAGAGAGATGATACTCTGTGATCTAAGCAGAATGATTCTCCATTTGATGCCCTGCCTGTTCAGTTCGTAAGAAAACTTATTATTGTTGGGTGCCATTGGCTCACATCTATAATCCTAGCTATATAAGGTGGCTGAGATCTAGAGGATTATGGCTTGAAGCCAGCCCAGGCAGAAAAGTCCATGAGCCGCTATCTCCAAAATAATCAGCAAAAAGTCAAGCTGGAAGTATCGATCAAATAATAGAGCCCCTGCCTAGAAAGCATGAGGCTCTAAGTTCTATCTCCAGTATCCTTTTTTAAAAAAAGCCTAATGATGCAATTACCAGATTATGTGATAATAGTTTAAACTTGAGTATATTGACTGAAGAGGCTGCTGATGTGCTGTATTTTGTTTAGCCTTTTGGAGCTTGAGAATTAGGATTTCTATCTAAAACATGATACTTGGCCATCATGAGCATCCCTAATCTCAGTTGGAATCCTGTCTTTGGTTGGTCGCAGGAGGAAGTGCTTGAAACCCCGTCAGCATCATAGAAAACTACAACTTCCTGCAACCCTTGAGAGTTCTAAAAGGGACCAGTCAACATCCATGTCCCACATCAACTTACTGTTTTCTCGACGGGCATCAGAGTTTCCCGGTCCACTGTCTGTCTCCAGTCATGGCCGCCCAGAGGCCCCAGGGACAAAGGAGCTGCTGGGTGGGGCCCATTTAGAAATGATGTCCCCAAATGGAGAGGGGGACCTGCATACACCCATGCTAAAACTCTCCTATAGTACCTCACAAGAATTTAGCTCACGAGAGGAACTGCTCTCCCATAAAGAAGAGGATAAAAGCCAAGCATCCTTTGATAACCTGACGCCAAGTGGGACGCTAGGGAAAGATTATCACAAATCCGTGGAGATTTTTCCCTTAAAGGCAAGAAAATCTCTGGAAAGAGAAGGCTACGAGTCTTCTGGCAATGATGACTACAGGGCTAGTTACAATGCGATGCTGTCCCAGCCTTTATTTGAAAAGCAGGACCGAGACAACTCAGCATCCACAGGAAGCAAACTCACCATTCAGGAACCTATGTACCCCGCGCCTTCGTCCCCTGAAAAAGAACAGCTGCTGGACCGCAGACCTACTGAATGTATGATGTCTCGATCAGTCGATCACCTGGAGAGACCCACATCTTTCCCACGGCCAGGCCAGTTGATCTGCTGCAGTTCCGTGGATCAGGTCAATGACAGCGTTTACAGGAAAGTCTTGCCTGCGTTGGTCATCCCTGCTCATTATATGAAACTTCCAGGGGACCACTCGTATGTCAGCCAGCCTCTGGTGGTCCCCGCAGACCAGCAGCTGGAGATCGGAAGACTCCAGGCGGAGCTGTCCAACCCCCACGCAGGGCTCTTCCCCCACCCGACCTCTCAGATGCAGGGTCAGCCTTTGTCTTCCCAGGCCATCTCTCAGCAACACCTGCAGGAGACAGGCTCGAGAGAGTGGAGCCCTCAGAACACAGCTATGTCGGAGTCTCTGTCCATCCCGGCATCTTTGAATGATGCAGCTTTGGCTCAGATGAACAGCGAGGTGCAGCTCCTGACTGAAAAGGCTCTGATGGAACTTGGTGGTGGAAAGCCACTTCCACACCCCCGAGCGTGGTTCGTCTCCCTGGATGGAAGGTCCAATGCTCACGTTAGACACTCCTACATTGATCTCCAAAGAGCTGGAAGGAATGGAAGTAACGATGCCAGTTTAGACTCTGGTGTGGATATGAATGAACCAAAATCTGCCCGGAAGGGAAGGGGTGACCCTTTGTCTCTCCAGCAAGGCCACCCACCCGTCCAGGAGCACCAGCAGAAGGAATCCAGGACCCAGGACAGCAACACCTACACGCAGCTCGTGTATCTGGATGACGTAGACCAGAGCGGCAGTGAGTGTGGGACCACTGTGTGCACCCCGGAGGACAGTACACTGCGATGTTTACTGGAAGGTTCCAGTCGAAGGAGTGGGGGGCAGCTGCCCAGCCTACAGGAGGAGACAACCAAACGAACTGTAGATGGCCCCCAGGAGCCATTAGCCAGCCCTCAACACAGAAGATCTGCTCGTGATGACGACGAAGAGGATGATGATGACGATGACCAAGGAGAAGATAAGAAAAGCCCCTGGCAGAAACGAGAGGAGAGACCCCTGATGGCCTTTAACATCAAATGAGCCCTCGCTAAGCCACCCAGCTGTGGAATATAAAATTGCCAAATATCCTTTCTTACGGAAGCACGTACCTGTTTGTGAAGGAAGCCGGACCGAGGCGAGCATGGATGGGTTGATTCACCACGTTGACGCTGCGGCGATGATGGTAGAAAGGAACTCAAAGGAGTATTCAGAAGACAGGATCTCTGATGCATGCTGCCCTTCCTGGGTGGTGGCTGGGAGAGAAGTGTGGGAATGTCTTTTCCACGGACTTGACCTGCCTGGTATGCTGACAAACCAAGCACCCTGGTCCTGTGCTCCAAGGATCACCTCAGTCCTCCCTCAGATTCTGGGAACAGATGAAACTCTTCTCTTTTTCTCTTTTTCTTTTCTTTCTTTCTTTTTTGCATTGCTTGAATCCATTTTCTCATGATAATGCAACGATGAAGCTATTACTGGGAAATGAGCAGGACGCTCCTGTCCCCAAGGTCGCCATTATTGCAAAGGAAAGCTATGCATTGCTGCTGGGTAGGCTTTGTTTTTGCTTTGGTTTGTTTTTGTTGTTGTTGTTTGGGGGGGGTTGTTTTTTGTTTCTTTTTTTTTGTTTGGTTTTTTGCTTTGGTTAGATTTCTTTTGGAGATTCGCTTTTGCTTTTTGGAGGGTGTTTTTTTTTGGTTGTTGTTGTTTTTGGTTTATTCGTTTTGTCTTTTTTTTTAAGTACAATTTGGTGGTAAGATTTTTATTCCCTCATTTGAATCTGTTCTACTTCTCAGTGGTTTTACTTCGGGCTCTCCTCTTCAGGAACTCGGAAGCATCGTCTCTAAACATCCAAGCCTTTTTAAATGAAATCGCACTGAGTTGTTTTTTGTTTTTTTTTTTTTTAAATCAGTTTAAAGAGTCTTTCAATTCTGGTCCTATTAACTCCAAGTGCCTTTTTTACAGTGACAACAGACAGTCCCTCACTTTGTTGTTGTTGTTATTTTTGGTCTTGTTTTTCTTACACCCTTTAATTGAACTGCCTGAATTTTCTATAAAGTTATTCAATGATACCCCTTTTCTTTGAATTGCATGCTTGCCAGGTGCCATTTGTGCTGAGCGTGCCCCCATTTCAATGCAGTGTACTCTCTAGTTATTATGTGTAACGTGGGTTCTGTTTAGCTAAGATAGACTAGAGGTCACTTTAGAGAGGCCCTCCCCTCCTCCATTCCTTTGGCCAATAGCCACCATGATGGGTTTCCTGGCTGTTTGTATATAGGGTTACGTATTAACTCTGGAATCCTATGGGCCCGTCTTGCTTGCCAAACATGAGAGATGGACTGAGCAAGGGGACAGAATGTGACAACTGAATCTTATATATCCGAAAGTGCCAGAATGACTCTTCTGCGCATTCTCCCTAAAGAGCTGCTTGATTATCCAAAAAAATGAAAACTCAAAATAAACTTGGGGGAAAAAAAAGAAAAACCGTATATTTATCGTTTTTAATTCATTCTAAGCCATTATTATCTGTTGCAGAATTGTCCTGAAGACTTTGGGATTCATTCCTTAACAAGCTGAAATGTGATTATTGGAACTCTAAACACATTAGACACACAGACTTTCCACTAGGCTTAAAAGATCCATTATTACGAAGAAAAAAATCGCCAGACATCGGTGGCTCATACTTACAATCCTAGTTACTCAGGAGGCTGAGGTCATAGGATCCTGGTTTGAAGCCAGCCTGGGCAGAAAAGTCCCTGTGAGACTCTTATCTCCAGTTAGCCATTCAAAAGCCAGAGGTGGCACTGTGGCTCAAGTGGTAGAGCACTAACCTTTAGCACAAAGAAGCTCAGGGACAGCACTCAGGCCCTGAGTTCAAGCCCCACGACCAAAAAAAAAAAATCCTTAAAATTCATGTTTGTTTTAATTTCACTCAAGTACTCGAGGTACTGTTTTGTGGTGTTTCAGATAAGGAGAAAAGTCTGTACTTTATTTTTAAAAAACTTGTTTTATGTTTATTATTCACTATATTGCAACAAGGACTCATTAAGATCACCAGAATCAAATTAGGTATCTGTAACTCATAGCTGTAATTCCAGCTACTCAAGAGGCTGAGATGTGAGAACACAGTTCATATCCACCCTGGGCAAGAAAGTTCATCAGACTCTTATCTCCAATTAACCAACAAAACCTGGAAGTAGGGCTGGGAATGTGGCTTAGTGGTAGAGAGCTTGCCTAGCATGATGAAGCCCTGGGTTTGATTCCTCAGTACCACATAAACAGAAAAAGCGGAAGTGACACTGTGCCTCAAATGGTATAACACTAGCCTTGAGCACAAAGAGGCTCAGAGACAGAGCCCAGGCCCTGAGTTCAAGCCCCAAGACTGACAAAAAAAAAAAAAAAAACAAGCTGGGTGCCGGTGGCTCACACCTGTAATCCTAGCTACTCAGAAGGCTGAGATCTGAGGGTCATGGTTCAAAGACAACCTGGGCAGAAAATATGTGAGACTAGAAAACTGGAAGTAGCCTTGTGGCTCAAGCGGTAGAGTGCTAGCCCTGAGCTGAAGAGCGCAGGGACAGCGCCCAGGGCTCAGAGTTTAAGACCCACAACCGACAAAAAAAAACAAAAATTGGAAGAGCTGTAGCTCAATTGGTAGAGCACCAACTTTCAGAGAAGGAGCTAAAAGACGAGGCCCAAGCTCTGAGTTCAAGTCCAGTACCCAGTAAAGAAAAAAAAGGCTGAGTGCCAGTGGCTTATGCCCATAATCCTAGCTACTCAGGAAGCTGATACCTGAGGATAGAGGTTCAAAGCCACCAGTCCTGGCAGGAAAGCCCATGAGACTTATCTCCAATTAACTAACAAAAAGTCAGAAGTGAGCTTTGGGAGGCTGGACTTGGCGGGGCTTGGGTGAGGGCCTGCTTTGCTGACTCTGCTCCCTTTCTGAGATGAACTTGGATGTGAACGCCATTGGAGCAGCCTGCAATGGCCACAACATCCCAAGAATTTAGAAAGACAAGGCAAGTGGGCTTACCAAGGGGAGATTGCTTCTGCCACCAATGAATTTCCATTTGTCTTAGAGTTGTTCAGAATGGGGCCCAGAAGTTAACATTTCCCCCCTGATTGTGGGACTTGAATTCTCTAGAGAGAGCACACAATCACTGCAGATTTGAAACTGTTCATTTATCTTCCTCCTTAGCCTGGTTAGTGTTGTAGGAGTTGTCAGCCTATTCCCGAAGAAATTTCGTTTTCTGCAGAACCAGAGCCATCAAAAGCATCTTGCTAGTGCCACCTAGTGGTGAGTTTTCTCTTGCCTGAACTGGAGTAGGTTAATCCAGACAACTGACTTCATAAAGCTTGTTTCAGAATGGTGGGGTAGGGGGCGTGCCCAAGGATGAACCAACCCAGTTTCTTGTCCTGGTGGGTGGCTAATCAAAGGAGGCTGAGGGGCTGGAAATGTGAATTAGTAGTGATATAAATGACTCGTGAGTATATCTCATGGATTAACTCTGTGTGTGTGTGTGTGTGTGTAGCTTTAACTCATGCTAGGGTACCACCTTAGCTTTTTTGCCCAAGGCTGACTTTATTTGGTTATTGAAAGTATAACCATAATTATATACTCCTCTCAGAAGAGTATCTATAGCCTAGTGTGCATGAAACCCTGGGTTTAATTCCTCAGTACCACATAAACAGAAGCCAGAGTTGGTGCTATTGCTCAATTGAGTGGTAGAGTGCTAGCCTTGAGCAAAAGAAGCTCAGGCCAGTGCCCAGGCTCTTGAGTTTAAGCCCCAGGACTGGCCAAAAAAAGAAAAAAAGGCTGTGGTTTGTGGCATCTCTACCTGGAAACAAAGTATTAGAAAATAATACATTCAATTCTTTAAAATCTTAAGGCAGGGCACCAGTGGTTCAAAGCCAACCCAGGCAGGAAAATCCATGAGACTCTTAACCTCCAATTAACCACCAAAAACCTCCAGAAGTAGAGCTGTGGCTCAAGTGACAAGAGTATTAACTTTGAACACAAAAGCTCAGGAACAGTGCCTAGGTACAAACCAGGCATGGTGATGCAGAACAATAATTTCAGTACAAAGGAGACAGGCAAGAAGGTTTTTGTGAGAAAACTTATCAACCTAGTTTGCTTCCTTTCTGTTAAGGGAGAGAATTGTTTTTCTGAAGAGTTCCTGCTTTGGCCAGGTGGCTTGGTCCTTGTTAATTACATTTTAGTTACAGACATCCTGTTCCTGAACACTTTCATTAAAACATCCTGTTAGAAGCTCCTTGAATTCTAGTTACATCCTGTTCATTAAGCCACATCCTTTTGCAACCGGTGAGCTTCAGCTCAGCCAATTGGAGCAGAGAGGCGGGGCCTGATGGGTTAGAAATAAAAAGGGAGCAGCCTGGCTGGGCTCTGTACTTGATTGACAGATTTCTGGCTGATGGTGCACCCTTCAGAAGTAAACTTTGCCTTGCCCAGTTGGTGTCCTTAATTTCCATGCAACACCCCAACATCCACAGCTGTTTCTAACAGATTCAGGCAGGTACCCATGCGTGTGAGCTCTGACCATGCCAGGAGGTAGGCATCTAACTGCACTTGGTATAAATAACACAAACACAAAAGCACCCAAGAAAGTGAAACCAAACCCCAAAGGAAGACCAGAAGCCAAGGGTAATTAGGCCGCAGAAGGATAAAGTGTTTTAGTTTCCTGGGCACTTCCTCTAGTAGATGCCATCTTCATAGACCACTATGATTGGAGCACAAGGGGTACAAGGAAAATAGGCAGGTGTGGTGACTTTGGAAATTACATTATTTTCCCATAGGATGAAACCTTTGGTGGGGCACTATTAGCTCATATCTATAATCCTAGCTACTCTTAAGAGACTGAGATCTGAGGATCATAGTTCAAAGCCAGCCCAGGCAAAAAAAAGCATATGAGACTTTTATCTCCAATTAACCACCAAAAAGTCAAAGATGTAAGCAGCAACACTTCCTGTGTTATTTTATTTATTCATTCTTGCCAGTCCTGGGGATTGAACTCACTCAGGGCCTGGGTACTGTCCCTGAGCTGCTTAGATCCTTAGATCTCAGCCTCATGAGGTAACTGATTACAGACATGAGTATCAGAAAGATCATTTGGTACCTACTCCCCAAGGTAGAGCCTTTGGAAGCCTAGGATGTTATTTGCTCTAAAGACTAAAGACAGAAAGCAAATTAAAACAAGATCGACTGTCAAGTAGTGGAAAATTTCATATTTGGCACCAGGAAACACAAAAGAGTCAAAATGATGGCTAATAGAAATGATTGACTTGGAAATAGATAATGGTTCAGATTACATTAGAAATCAATTACATTTTTTCCTCAAAGAGACCAGAAAGATAGGCTCTGATTAGAAGAGCCTGTTGGAGGAATGTAAGATCTTTCTCAGGAGTTTGTCTTTTCCTGCAGAGGGCATCTTCAGAGAACAACATAAAATAGACATGATTCAAAGCCAGAAAGCACTTGGGAATCTCGGGTGAAACCTGGCTTTTTATTTTTAATGTTTTGTTCCCATAGTGCTGGGTATCAAACCCACTCTACTACTGAGTTACAAGCACTCTACCACTGAGTTACATCTTTCGCTAAGATAGTTGGGGGTTTTGTTGTTGTCTTGTATTGTGCCTATAGTGGGACTTGAACTCGAGCCCTTATGCTCTTGCTTATTAGCTTTTTCACTCAAGGATGGCACTCTATCATTCGCATTGCATTTCTACTTCCAGCTTTTCTCTGGTTATTTGGAGATAAGAGTTTCACAGACTTGTCTGCCCAGGCTGATTTAGAACTGCGATCCTCAAAGTCAGGCCCTGGTGGTTGGATCCTATAATCCTAGCTGGGCAGGAGGCTGAGATCTGAAGGTTGGTGTTCAAAGTCAGTAAGGGCAGGGAAGTCTGAGACTCTTAGACTCTTATCTCCAATTAACCACCAGGAAAAAAAAGATGGAAGTTAAGCTGTGGCTCAAAGTCGTATAGCACTAGCCTTGAGAAGAAAAGCTCAAGGACAAAACGTAGACCCTGAGTTCAAACCCCACAACTGGCCAAAAAAAAAAGACAAAAAAGAACCACCAGATCTCAGCCTCCTGAGTAGCTAGGATTACAGGTGTGAGCCACCAGCACCCAGCTACAGCTGAATTAATTTTATAAATAATTTAGGTTTTGGGAACACTGTCTGATCAGGGCCCATATTTGTTTGGTAAAATCCCTCAGCAGGCGGGTACCTGCGGCTTACACCTGTCATACTAGCAACTCAAGAGACTGCAATCTGAGGATCGAGGTTTGAAGCCAGCCCAAACAGACAAATTTGTGAAACTTTTTTCTCCAATTAACAAACAAAAAGCCAAAAGTGGAGCTGTGGCTCAAACGGTAGAGCATCAGCCAAGAGACAATGCCCAGGCCCTGAGTTCAAGCGCCAGTACCAGCACCAAAACAAGGCTCTTGGGTTTCAGGAATACCATAATGTCAATGCTGTTTCCTTTGTATTTGAGAATAACCTCTGGAATAATTAGAAAAATGTCTTGGTATGACTCACCATTTTTCCTTCCCCTCTGTCCTGGGAGACCTAGGGCAGTGACCTGACCAAGGAATTCAGGATGCCAGAAATCCTTAGTGCATGAAATCACCACATTCTCCATGCATGCTCACTAGTATAGTTAGCCCTTATCTGTTTCCTTTGCCATTGTCACACCCAATTGTTTCAATATGTGAAACTCGATGAAATAAATCATACTACTACTGCACTTTTGTTATTCATGTCATGCTGAAAACTCAGACGATTTCAGAGGGAAGACTCCAAGTGGGTCCAACTCTCATAAGCCCTAAGATATAGTTTGGGGAGTTTAGTTGTTTGTTTTTTCCCAAGACTGGGACTCATACTTGGTATCTGATGTTGTTCACTCATTGGCTGGTGCTATACCACCTGAGCCATGCCTCCAATTCCCTCCTCCCCCCGCTCCCCAATATAATATTTTAAGTTTAGGTGTATGGAACTTGAAAATAATGGCACAAAATGTTCCTCATTTCCATTCATTCTTCTGGTTCTGGTGCTCCTGACTGGCCCTTGTAAACAACAGGTGCCGGCAGTAGCTTGTGTTTGTGAAAATGGTGTCCCATTACTTCACTAGTAAAGCTGCTGAGAGCCCTTGAGAGCTGAGGCCTTCCCATCATCCTTGGCTCTCCTAATAGGCTTACAATTTTGCAGAAGAAACAAGAACAAATATTTAAGAAGAAATAGGCCTCACACCTATAATCTTAACTACCTACTCCAGAGGCTGAGATATGAGAAACGTGGTTCAAAGCCAGCCAGGGCAGGAAAGTCCTCACCTCCAATTAACCACCAGAAAACTGGAAGTGGCTCTGGGGCTCAAACTGTAGAGCACTCACCTTGAGCTGAAGAGCTCAGGGACAGGGCATAGGCCGAGTTCAAGCCCCACAACCGACAAGAAGAAAAGGAAGGGAGGGGGAGGAGGAGGAGGAGGAAAAGATAATGAATGGTACAAGTTGATTGGATATAAGACTTGAGTCTTGCATGTAAAGCTCTCCTATCCCTGTGGATGTATGCAGTGTGTGTGTGTGTGTGTGTGTGTGTGTGTGCGCGCGCGCGCGTGCACGAGCACCTGTCCTGGGGCTTGAACTCAGGACCTGGGGGATATTTCTGACCTTCTTTCTCAAGGCTAGTATTCTACCACTTGAGCCACAGCTCCATTTCCAGATTTTTTATAATTCATTGGAGATAAAAGTCTCATGACTTTCCTGTGTAGGCTTAGCTTCAAACCCAAATCCTCAGATTTCAGCCTCCAGAGTAGCTAGGATTGCAGAGGTGAGTCACCTGCACTTGCCTACAATGACGTAGTCTGAAGAAGAATTCTTTGAATGAATCATAGAGGAGTGCCATCTCAAGGTAAATGGGATTAGAGGCTGCTATTCCTGCCTTTACTACCTGGGCCTAGCGTTGCCTAGGAAAAGAGCATGCTGAGCTATGTGAAGGGGGAGTGTGTAAGCCATGGGAAGGGAGCTTATTGAGCTAACAAAAGACTTACTCAGAATTTCATCATGGTCTCTCAGGGCATTTGTGTGAAGAATTTACAAATCATTTGCAAAGGAAATATCTGGGAACTGATCCTACAATTTTCAACTCAGAAAAGAAGCAAAGTGCTCAGAACTCCAATCCCCCTTTACTTCCCCCAGACTCTGCTTCCTCCTGACTCCAGTTCCTCCTTACTCCCCAGGCCCATGGCCAGGTCCTAGAGGAGGAGGCAGAAACTTCTAGGGCCAGAGGCTGATGATGCGCTGTCACAACCATCCCCTATGACTCATATTCTCTATCATGTTCACACCACCTCAGAAGAAGAAAGAAAACTTAATGCCAAAACAAGCAAAAAGTTTGGTTATTCATGAGATGAACATGTAAAATAATAAGTTGAAACTCACTTTGTGGTGATGCCGTTGGTTCTAAAAGTGACTTAAAAATGTCCAAAACCTATGAGTATTGGAGAGGAGAGACAGTAGTAGAACTTGAACTCAAGGCCTGAGCTTTGCCCCTTAGCTGTTTTGCTCAAGGCTGATATTGTAGTACTTGAGTCACAACTCCACTTCTGATTGTTCATTGGTAATTAGATATGAGTCACAGATGTAATCCTAGCTACTCAGGAGGCTGAGATCTGAGGATCATGGTTCAAAGTCAGCCTGGGCAGAAAAGTCTGTAAGACTCTTATTTCCAATAAACCACTAGAAAACTGGAAGTGGCACTGTAGTTCAAGTGGTAGAGCACTTGCCATGAGCTGAAGAGCTGAGGGACAGCACTCAGGCCTAGAGTTCAAGACCTACTACTAACAACAACACAATAAAGTCTCATGGACCTTCCTGCCCAGGCTGGCTTCAAATTTTGATCCTTAGGTCTCAGCCTCCCGAGTAGCTAAGGATTACAGATGTGAGCCACTTGCACCCAGCCAGTATTTGCTGTTATTATTGTTTTGCTGTGCATAGGATCAACCTAGGGCCCTGTGTATGGTCAGCAAAGACTCTACAATGGAGCTCCTCTAGGTACATATTCATCATGTGCTCCTGAGTCCTTCCAGCCCCAGCCCATCTCCCCAGAAATGGAGAACAAAACCTCTACCATGCCAGCCCCAGAGGGAGTATTTTAACCCTGATACTTATCACCACCTACCTCCAATATACCCAAAGTTGGGGTACTGATAGGCGCTTAAAATTCTTGCAAGAAAGAATAAATGAACAAATATACCAACCAATCAACTAAATATAGGAAATTGCATGGCATCATCATAAGGGATAATCTTAAAAGTAAGGTAAAAATAAAAGAGGGGCCTCCTTCTGTTGGGTGATTAAGCGAGTCACAGACAACACATACACATGGAGGAGGGAACAGATGGAGAATAGCTTTCTCAAATGCCCACATGCCTTAAGCTCCTGTCTGCCTGAAATCTCTATTAAAATTCGAAATGTCTTTACAGTGATTGTCAAGCATTGCTATTTCTGTGGCAGACCCACGGGATGGGATGGGGGGTGGATTTTGGGTGGGGGATAGTGACCTTTAAGGGTTGAATTTCTTAACATTTAGAAAGGAGTTCATTTCACCGCACTAGCTATTTCCCTGAGTGGGTGTGGCTTTCCATAGTTTTGCTAAGGACATGTGTGTAATGGAACATAAAAGCCTTTGTGTTATTCTTTCTTCAAAATACTGCATTTTGCCAGCAGCTGGTGGTGCACGCCTATAATCTTAGCTACTCCACAGGCTGAAATCTGAAGATACTGGTTTGTTGGAAGGCAGCCTGGGTTGAGAAAAGTCCTTGAAACTCTTATCTCCAATTAGCCAACAAAAGTTCGGAAGTGGAGCTGTGGCTCAAGTGATAGTACACTAACTAGCTTTGAGGGGGAAAAGCCTAATGAGTGGGAAGAGGCTCTTGTTGAAGAGTTTCAAGCCTTAGTACAGACAAGAAAAGAAAAAAAGAAAAGGCAGAGTGCCCACAATCCTGGCTACGCGGTACGTATTCATCATGTGCTCCTGAGTCCTTCCAGCCTCAGCCAATCTCCCCAGAAATGGAGAACAAAACTGTGAGCAACGTATCATGAAACAGAATTCAGCCAGCAGCTACAGCCAACAGATGTCCAGGTACATAATAAACAAGGACAACGGAGCCACATGGTGATCCCCAATCACTGTTTTACCCAGCATTCCTTGGACAGGGGGAGTTACAGATGGCTATTCATGGGCATATTGCTCTGTCTGGCTCTGATTTTCTCTAAGACACCCCCCTTCCTCTCTCTTCCTCTTAAATGAACAAACGATTTCCTTGGGGCTCAAGTTCAAATTCCCAAGAGAGATACTTTGGCAAGGTCTGCCAACCCTCCTTGGGTTGCTGCTTTCCTTTGAGGCCACTTGATGGTGCTGCCAGCTAAGAGACAGCCTGTCTCAGTCTTCCTGCAGGACCCTGTGGCGGCATGTTTTCCCTCCAAAGGGGATGGTGAAAATCCAGATGGAGGCCAGTTTGCCCTTCCTGCAGCTGCAAGCAACAGGACATACATGGGGCCTAAAATACTAGTTGATTTCTTCTCCCACATAGCAAGAAGCATGGGAATGGTCTTCAGGCTCAATGACTTGGTGGCATCATTAAAGATAGCATTCCTCCACAGCACTGGTGGCTCACACCTATAATGCTTGCTACTCAGGAGGTTGAGATCTGAGGATCTCAATTCAGAGCCATCCTGGGCAAAAATTCCAGGAAGTAGAGGTGTAGTTCAAATAGTAGAGTACTAGCCTTGAGCAAAAAAAAAAAAAAGCTAAGAGATGAGAGAGGGCTCGAGACTTAAGGCTCTAAGTTTAAGCACCAGCAACCAGTACTAAAATAAATTAATCAACAAATAAATGATTTCCCCAAAGTCCCTCAGAGGCATCTCTTTAGAGCTCAAAGACAAGTCATTAACCCATCTCTAACTGCAAGATAAGTAAGGGTAGGCAGGGTAGAAGAGATGCCTAACATTGCAGACTTGGGAAAATAGGTCCTAAAGAGCAGAGAGGTGGCCAATAGTGCCTGTCAATTCCTGTCTTAATAAGTAAACAGACAGCTATACCACAGCCCTGCTAGGACTGATTATTGCGCATTATCTCCCAAGCTCTTCGTGTGTGTGTGTGTGTGTGTGTGTGTGTGTGTGTGTGTACACACATGCATGCATTCATGCATACCTGTGTGCACTGGAACTTGAACTCAAGGCTTGGGAGTGTCCCTTAGCCATTTTTACTTGAGGCTAGTACTCTACCATGGCTGTACTTAAGCCTTTTTTTTTTTTGATAGATGGAGATAAGGTCTCATAACTTTCCTCCTCAGGCTAGTTTCACATGGCGATCCTCAGATCTCAGCCTCTTGCGTAACTAGTATTATAGGCTTGAGGCACCAGCATTAGTACTGGAATCTCTTGTTGCCTAAAAGGGAAAATGGGAAAGCAATAATACCTATACCACAGAGCTGTTGGACAGGTTGAGATGGAATATTATATAGGAAACTATGAGTCCGTAGTTGATATATTTGGAAAGTACCTTTGTTTTCTCTTCCTCTCTGCTGGCCCCTAAATACTTGGTCACCATAAACAGTGCCTGTCTAGAACATTATCCTCTTGAATTCTGTAGGATGTTTGTAAAAAGAAGAAAAAAAATCAATTTGACAGGCAAAGTATATGTAAACATGAAAAATTCAAAGGCTGGCATGCTATGAATTAATTTAAACCGCAATCATGCTTCATTCTATTTAGCAGAAAGCTCAGTAACTACTTCTGAGCATCTGACACATTTTCCCCCTAGATCATCTGATTATCCATTGTTCTGCACTCTGCTTACTACTTCTGAATAATCTTCCCTTCCTCTTGTCCACTAAAGCAACAGAAACGCTTAGTCCCTCTTAGGCTCCCTTGCCTTCCCTTGCCTTCCCATTTCCCCTCCCTTCACTTTCCAACTTCAGAACAATCATCCCTTCCTCTTGGCTACTGGAGCTCTGAAATCCTTAGTTCCCATCTCCTCTCTTTTCCTCGTCTCCCTTCTCTATGTTCCCCTCCACCTCTACCCCTCTTGTTTCCTCTTCTTTTATTTTCTCCTTCCTTTCTCTTTCCTCTTTTCCCCTGTACCATAGTCTCTGGAATGGTTTGGTCATTTCTCATCCGAGATAAACCACATTGACTGCAGTTTTGCCGCTTCCTTTCTTCCAAATGGTCTAGAAACACTACTTCAAATGTATGTCTTACACCTGCATCTCTGACAGCATAATTGGTGAGTACTTCTGTAGTGGCTTCCACTTATTCACATTTGATTTCCAGACTCTTTATCAAATTACCACTGATTATATCACCTCTCGGGTTCCATTTACAGATACTTTCCCAGCCAATTATGCAAAAAGACCTTTAGCTTCTTTCTTTCTCCAACAACTCCAGCCATCAGAGGTGCCTACTCTCTACTCCAAATCCTAGAACACTTCCTGTACCTTAAAAATCCATCTCAGGACTCAGCTCCCTCCTCCCCAGGAAACTCAGACAAGCCAAGGTATGAAGTCATATCTGTCCCACAAAGTAAGATCAACTTACTGTCTGGTCTCCAATGAAACAGAAACCAACAGACACTAATATGTTATGTTCACTCAAGTAGAAGCTCTTCTCTGCTTATTACGATGCCTATGCAGAAATGATAGTACATCTCTGTCACCCTCAGTAGCCCTCGATAACATCTAGAGAACTTTATTGTTGCTTCTGCTGTCAGCTGGACAGCCACACTACATCACGGAAAATTATCAGCCCATTTGCCAAGATGTAGAGACTTGCACAGGTCACACACCTATGAGGGAATGAGCCTTGAACGGGCCCTAGACCTTCCCAACATGCAGTCTGGTGCTTTTTTTTTTTTTTTGTCAGTCATTGGACTTGAACTCTGGGCCTAGGCACTGTCCTTCAGCTCTTCAGCTCAAGGCGAGCGCTCTACCACTTGAGCCACAGCATCACTTCTGGTTTTCTGGTGGTTTACGGAAGATAAGAGTCTCGCTGAGCCGGGCGCTGGTGGCTCACGCCTGTAATCCTAGCTACTCGGGAGGCTGAGATCTGAGGATCGCGGTTCAAAGCCAGCCCGGGCAGGAGAGACCGTGAGACTCCTATCTCCAATAAACCACCAGAAAACCGGAAGTGGCGCTGTAGCTCAAGTCAGCCTTGAGCTGAAGAGCTGAGTGACAGCACCCAGGCCCAGAGTTCAAGCCCCACGACCTACAAAAAAAAAAAAGTCTCACTGACTTTCCTACCCTGGCTGGTTTTGAAAAGCGATCCTCAGGTCTCATTCTCCTGAGTAGCTAGGATTACAGTCATGAGCCACTGGTGCCCGGCCCTGGTGCTCTGTCTACTCCAGCTCCCCTGGTGGTGCATGTACAACCCACAGGAATGTCCAACACCACTACAACTCACCAGATTGATTACACTTTTCCAGGAAAGATTTATTATGGACTTATCCAAGTGGACAGTTGAGGATCAACCCTTGAATTCTTCATTTATTTCTTTTTTTATTCTGCAAAGGTCTTTTTTTTTTGGTCCATCGTGGGGCTTGAATTCTGAGCTTGGGCACTGTCTCTGCGCTTTTCAGCTCAAGGAGAGTGCTCTACCACTTGAGCCACAGCGCCACTTCTGGTTTTCTAGTGGTTTATTGGAGATAAGAGTCTCACGGATGGGCTGGGAAGGTGGCTCAGTGGTAGAGCGCTTGCCTTGCATGCATGAGGCCCTGGGTTCGATTCCTCAGCACCACATAAGCAAAAAGAAAAAAGCCGGAAGTGGCACTGTGGCTCAAGTAGTAGAGCGCTAGCCTTGAGCTGAAGAGCTGTGGGATAGCGCCCAGGCCCCACGACCAGACTTCCCCCCCCAAAAAAAGAGTCTCACAGATGTTCCTGCCTCGGCTGGCTTTGAACCGCGATTCTCAGATCTCAGCCTCCTGAGTAGCTAGGATTACAGGCGTGAGCCACTGGTGCCCGGCCATCTACAAAGGTCATTATAGTGAACTCTTTCCTTTAGATAGTTCTTTCCTCTGTATTGAACACAGTTGAGGAAAGGATCCACTAATATTCAATTTATGACACTGTGACTAGACTCTGCTAAAGCCAGCTTCTGTCTGTTCAATAAAAGACTGCTAGTGGTGCTGTAGCTCAAGTGGTAGAGTGCTCGCCTTGAGCTGAAGAGCTGAGGGACAGCGCCCAGGCCCAGAGTTCAAGCCCCACGACCTACCAAAAAAAATAAATAAAATAAAATAAAAGACTGCTAAGCCAGCCATGGGAGACCAAGCCAGGTCCTGTTTCTCCTCCACCTAGGTGGCTAGCAGTATGTGCCCAAGCTATTGGTGCCCAGCTGTTGTAATATATTTGTTTTGTTTTTGTTTTCATTGGCGTGGGGTTTGAACTCAGTCCTGGGTACTGTCCCTGAACTCTTTTGTTTATGGCACCAGTGGTTGGCTTGAGGTGTTTGTTTGTTTTTTTAAGTGAATATCCATCTGTGTTATTGGTTATTAGAGATCTTCTATCCTTTAGTGTTCTTGAGCATTAGAAGTGGACTTTAGTTAACTATAAATAAACACACACACACACACACACACATATATATATATATGTATATAAACATGATACTGGAACAGTGTAATAGAATTCCAATGAAGAAAAAAGAGGCCAAATCAGCCAGGTCTGAGGAAACTCTATCTTAGCAGAGCTGCAGCATCCCAGTTGTAGATCGAAGGGACAGTCAGCCTGCTCATTGTCCCTGGGGTAGAGAAAACTACTAATAAGCTTCCGAGTTCCAGAAAGGCTTCGGGGCCAGAGGATCTGATTTGTCTATCCAATGCAATATGTCTATACCTTGACCAGACATGGGTGGATGGATAAAAAATAAGTGGAATGTTTGTGAGGGAGGGGGCGGGTCCTAGGACTTAAATTCAGGGTCTGTATTCTGTCTTTCAGATTTTTTTTTTGCTTTTTTTTTCTTGTTCAAGGCTAGCACTCTACCACTTGAGCCACAGCTCCACTTGCAGCTTTTTAGTGGTTCATTAGTAATAAGAGCTGCCAAGACTCCCTTTGAACTGTGATCCTCAAATCTCAGCCTCCTGAATAGCTAGGATTAGAGACATGAGCCACCATTGCCCGGTGAATTTTAGACTTCAATTGACAATAAGAAGAATACATAATTAAACAGTCCCATGTACGGGTGTGTTTGGGTTGACTATTATTCCGCTGCTTGGTTTGGGAGAAGTTCGGTTGTCATTTCTGTCATTACTGCCTAACAGCTTCCTGGTCAGGATAAACAAGTCATTTTTGCCTGGAGGGTAGTGTCTAGAGTTCTTACATTCTTTTTGGGGGGGCGGGGGAAAGGGTGGGGGTGTGGCTGGAGCTTGAACCACTGTCTCTGAGCGCTTTGCTCAAAGCTAGGCTAGTGCGCTACCACATTTTTTTTTTTTTTTGCCACAGCACTACTTCCAGTTTTCTGGTGGTTAATTGGAGATAAAAGACTCAAAGACTTTCCTGACGTAGGCTTCTCTGAAGAACTTGAGAAGCTAGGACTACAGACAAGAGCCACCAGCACCAGGTTCTTAGATTCCTTTTCTTTGGGGAAGTTTCCTTCTTCCCTCCTTGGAAATATCCTGTCCTTCTGGATTCCAAGGTGACTGTGAGGCGAGCTGGTTTAGAAAAAAATAGATACAAAAGGAGTCTGGGATGCCAAGCTTTCTCCTGCTTTTAGTTATTTTTTTTCTATGGTGCTTTTCAACAAAAGCAGCTTAATAAGTACCTTCTAAGTACCTCCTATCTTTTTTTATCTGAGCCTCTGCTCTTCTTTGACTGCTTGCTTTCTCCTTCTTTCCTTACTGGAAGCTGTAATCTTGGACAGAGAACAGACTCACAGGAAGGTTCTTGAGGCTCATATCCCTAATTAACTACAAAACAACAACAACAAAAACCAACAAAAAAACACCAAAAACCAAAACCAAACCCAAACCAGAAGTGGAGCTGTGGCTGAAGTGGTAGAGTGGTAACCTTGAGCAGAAAAGCTGAGGGACATTGCCCAGGCCCTGAGTTCAAGCCCCATGACTGACAAAAACAAAACAAAAAAAAAACCCACCAAACAACAAAACCCCAAAACCTGCATACTTAGTATTAATTTTAACATTACCCAGGTCCTGAGTTCAAGCCCCAGTACCTGCACACACACACACACACACACACACACACACAGAACAAACCTGTTACAAATCCATTTCCAATAGTCAGAAGTGGGTTATCGCGCTCTCTCTCTCTCTCTCTCTCTCTCTTTTTGGTTGGTCATGGGGCTTGAACTCTGGGCCTGGGCTCTGTCCCTCAACTCTTCAGCTCAAGGCTAGCGCTCTACCACTTGAGCTACAGTGCCAAGAAGTGGATTATCTCTATGATAAGAACCTCAGCATTATTTCCATCCTCAGATCCAGTCATCTGTACATTGGGAAGTTTAATGAGATTTTATGCTGACTTTGCCTTGGTTAACTGCTACTCATCAGTACCCCACTCTTCACCCCCCCCTAAGTTATCCTTTAAACAAAAGAGACATCTATAATAGAGGATGAATCTGACAATTCCCTGGTGCCCAGAAATCATAGTATAGAACTGTTTTCCTCCAAATAGTCTTTGGATTGGATAATCCAGGCAATGTCCCCTGGCTCTGGTTCTCCAAACCCTGGGCTTAAGCTAGAGAAAGAAGGAAAACTTTTTAGGAGCACAGTGAGTTTCTTGACATGACAATAGGATTTAGGAATCCCCCAGGGTGGGGGCTTTTGTATTCTCTAAGACTTCAACTCAGTCGGGCACAAACTGCAAATGTCTGGCTAACTTGTTTCCCTTCTGGGGAGCAGATGTTGCCTGTTTGTCATTGTTTTCTGATGTTTAACTAGTTTTTAATGCCCTCATTTTATTTCTCCAGGATTATTTGTTTTCTTAGTCTTTAAAAAAATAGTTCTTAGCCAATGGTTCTCAAAAATTCAAATAAATACATGTCTGTTGAGCTTCCTTTACCCTATGTTTTTGTAGGTTTTTGTGGGAATCCTTCTAATTGGTGATAGTGGCTGATCTGAGAGGCAAACTCCCGGTCGGGTTCCTTTCGGTTAACCAAGCAGGTTAGAGTTATCCATCTTTTGTTTGTTTGTTGTTTGCTTGTGCTTTTTTTTTTTTTTGGCCAGAACTGGGGCTAGAGCTCACAACCTGTGGCTCAACATTTCTTCCTCCTCCTCCTCTTCTTTTACTTTCTTCTTCTTCTTGGCCTGGGCACTCTCCCTGAACTCTTTTGCCCAAGACTAGTGCTCAGCCACTGCGCCATTTCCGGCTTTCTGGTGGTTTACTGGAGATAAGAGTCCAGGCTGGCTTTGAACCAAGATCCTCAGATCGCAGACTCCTGAGTAGCTAGGATTACAGGTGTGAGCCACAGGTGCCCGGCAGATTGCTGCTTTTCTAAGACCACGATTGACTTCCAGTGGTCAGAAAGACCTCCGTTGTATTTTTCCACCTAGAGAAAACAAAGGGCTCCTGTATATGGAACAAAACAGCACCAATAGAGCCCGAGCTTCGCCTATCTTTTATTTGGCAAGCCTGTGGTGGGCTTCCTTCCCCTCTTCTGTGATGGGACAGAGGATTTCAATCCAGTCTCCACCTACACTTTGCTTGGAGGTGTAGATTGTGACCTTCTCTCTAGGGAAGGTAGAAGGGTGTCCCTGAAACTGTCCAATCCCCCAGCTTGGACGTCCCCATTTTCCTCAAGGTGTTGGTTCTGGTGTCAGCCGCCCCTGTCCAGCCCAAACAGGGTCAGCCGGAGGATTTCCTGTCCAGAGTTCAGGGCTGTGAGGTTGACTGGAAGAGTAGAGACCCTCAGGTATGACTTTGGCATTGACTTTGGCTTGGTGCTGCAGTAGCCAGAGATGCACCAAAGGGGATTTATAATCGCGCACGTGTGCGAGGGGGCGGGAGAGCTTCCGGAACTCAGTGGCTTTAGCACGCCTCCTCCGGATTACAGATCCTTGCAAAAAGTCGAGAACACTCGAGAACACGTGGACATGTAAAATCGGTTGGCCTACATTCTCAAAATGCCAACGCACAGTATGATGAGTCTGTACGCGGTGGCCTTTTGCGATTCCCAGATCGGGGCGGAGGAGCCGTGCAGGTTTCAGGGTGCAGAACCTGCCAGAACCACTTGGAATACCCCCACTAAGAGCACCAGCGCCCCCCTCCCCCCCCACCTCCTAGGGAAAGAAACACAATCCCCGCCCCTCTTGCCCGGCCCGCGGACGGGCGCGGTTTGGGGGCGTGGCCATGTAAATTGAGGCGACGGAGGGGCGGGGCCGACGAGGATAGGTGCGCCAGGCTGGTGGGCGTGGCGTGACCCACGGGGTGGGCGTGGCGGCCGCGGCCGCAGTCTCCGGACTGGGCTCCGGGCCGCACGCGGCACTAGAGGGAGCTTCCCC
>NW_012267240.1:15689601-15714031 GCF_000151885.1 Dipodomys ordii
TCGGCGGCTGCCGCCTGCGGCGCGGGCCGACGCGTGCCGGTCGGTGGGCACTGGGGAGGGGCGCGACGCCCTTCCCTTTGTAGCGGCGTGGGGCGCCGCTCCTCCTCCTCCTTCCCCCCCCTTTTACCCCCCTCCCCTCCCCCAGCCCGCCACCCACCGAGGGGCGTGGAGCGGACACGCGCCCCCGGCGGGAAAGTGCTCACAAAGTTCTGCCTGTCTGGACGGGCCGGGGGCGCCCAGCCATCGGTGTGTGTGTGGGGGGGGTCCGGGTCCCCCGGTGCGCGCCTAGGGGACTCCGTGGTGCCACCCCCCTGAGCCGGGTCCGAAGGGCGGATCGATCCGCAGCAGCCCTGGCCGCCCGCCCGGGCCCGAGCTCCGGTGGACCCGACCTCATCCATCCCTAGCCTGCGAACCTGCCCTGGTGGGTTGGATCTCCACCCACCCCCTCTCCCCCGCCAAAGGCACCGCCAGGTTTGCGAACGCTGGACCCGTTTCTGAATCCTTGGCTTTCTCTCCTGGATTTGTGCTGGGTTGGAAAAGAGTGCTTCTGGTTAAGGCTGGTATTGAAGTTCTCTTCCTCACCCCCCCACCCCACCCCCTTTTTTAATTTTAGGGAATAAAGATCTATGTCCTTTTATTGGTGCTAGTCTGCCTCCTCACCCTTTTACCCTGTTGGATTCAGACTGTGCACTGCGGCTCAGATCAGTTATTGCTGTCCCTTAGAAGTGAGATTTTTGTGAGCCATGGTGACTGGAGAAATGGGTCAGCCTAAAAAACAAGATAGGCAAGCCTGAGTCACAGATGGCTTATTTATTCAGCGCTTGGAGAGATTCTCCCATTGCAAGCGCGTGAAGTATTTGTGTTCCTTTTAACATCTACTGTAAGATTTATTTAAGAAAGGCACCTTTATTAACCTTTAATGTGTTATTAAATATTAAGTAGCAGATCAAGGAAAGGAAAAGCTGACTACATAAATCTCCCCTTGGCAAGGCGCTCTTTTAGAAAAAAAATTTGCAGGGAACGCTAACATAGCAGCTGCAAGTATTGAATATTAAATATTATTCAAGTATAGAATTTTTTTTGAAAGGAAAGGCAATCACACAGAAATCTGAGCCTGGGATCTGTTTATGCAACAATAGAAACTTGCCCATGGTAGCTAAATACAAATATGTTTCTGAAACAATAGCTCTGTTGCCAGAAATATGTCCTGATGCAGTCTAATGAATTACCTAGATAACTCCAGGACCTGCCTATTATCTTCCTGGATTTCTCCTTACCCCCCTTTCTGCTTATTGATCTCTGTTTGATCCATATTCTGGGTGGGACTCAGGGCCTTACTCTCCAAACTGATGATTTACCACATGAGTTACAATCTCCAGCCCACCTTTTCCTTTTGGTTATTTTGGAGAGAGTCGTCTGGACTTTTCTCATGGATTTGTCTCCCCAACTGGCTTCAAACAGGATCCTTCTGATCTCACACTCTTGAGTAGCTTGGATTACAGGCATGAGCCAATAGTGCCAGACTGAATAGGGCTTCTTTACTTACACAGTCAATAATGTCCATTGCAGGAAGAATTTCTGGCCCGTGTTCCCATTGATCAGGGACAAGATGTCCCTTGACACCTTGCAACAGACTATATGAAGGAAGCTTCCAGAACAGAATCCATAGGCATCTTGGGACTCTCTTTTGAGGTTTCCAGTTTTGCACACCACCCCATTAATTATATGATAGCACAGTTAATTAAAACTTAGGAATTAAAGAAAAACCTTAAGAGATGCCCAGTGGACTTTAGAAATAGTTTAACCAAGAGCAGGTAATGTGATAACAGCTTCTAAGGGGAAAGGATTAATATAATAGATTTACTGTAGTCTACTAAATGTAAGGAGATTAGTAAAACTCAAAAGTTGCTGCTCTTGTTGGACTACTTTTTAAAAATTTGCATCTAGACAGTGTGCCAGGTTTAGGGGAGTCTGCTGTGCTTTCTTTGGTTCAGGTATTGGTTTTGTTCAATAGCCATGTTTTCATTAGGGTGCTCAAGTTTTTAAATGTTAAAGCTTGGAGGACTCTTCTTTTCTACAGTTTGGCCTCTTCTTCTTCTCCTTCTCCTCCTTCTTCTCCTTCTTCTCCTTCTGTCCTGAGTCTTGAACTCAGGGCCTTGGCACTGTCCCTGAGCTTCTTTTGCTCAAAGCTAGCACTCTACCACTCACAGCACCACTCACTTCTGGCTTTTTCTGTTTGAGTGGTACTGAGGAATAGAACTAAGGGCTTCATGAATGCTAAAGCACACTTACCACTAAGCCACATTCCCAGCCCCTGGCCTCTTTATTCTTAATCAGTTTAAATAAACAACAAATAGTGAGTCTTTAGAGGAATGAGTAGGTGAAAGGCTTACCTTTCATGGATTAACTATCATGATCTAAGTCCATCTGAGGCTGGAAGTCAATGCTTAGAACATCCAACAGTAATTCCTTCAACAGCACCCTTGTGGTCTGAGGGAATTAGCTTACCCATCATTCACAACATGCATTTAGGAGTTGTCTCAACTAATATTGAGCAGAAACCACAGCCTCAGTTAAAAGAAAAATAACCAGCCAGGCACCAATAGCTTATACCCAGAGAATTAGCTACTGACATCAAAAGACTGAGGTTCAAGCCAGGCACTGGTGACTCACATCTGTAATCCTAGCTACTCAAAAGGCTGAGATCTGAAGATCACGGTTCAAAGCCAGCCTGGGTAGAAAAGTCCGTGAGACTCTTACCTCCAGTAAACCACTAGAAAACGGGAAGTGGTGCTGGGACTCAAGTGGTAGAATGCTCACCTTGAGCTGAAGTGCGCAGGGCCCGGGCCCAGAGTTCAAGCCCCACAACCCACACACACACAAAAAGTTTCAGAGCCAGTCCTGGTATGAAAATCTATGAGACTCTGGTCTCCCGTTAATCACCATAAAGAGCCAGAAGTGGAAGTGTGGTAGAACACCAGGCTTGAGTGCAGAATTAAAGGACAGCATCCAGACCCTCACTTCAATTCCCAGAAACCAGCACAAGAGGAAAAAAAAAAAAAGGAAACACCAAGTGAAATCTTCGTTTTTCACCAAAGTCTAAAAATTACTGTGTGTTCTTTTCATAGAATTTACTTCCTGGACTAAAAAGTGTTTTATGGATCATAGCAAAGTATGAATGAAATGAGATGTGTTATGTTTAATTAAAGCAGTAGTATGCTGTCCTAACAGTAGCCACTAAGTAAAAAGGCTGCCAAGAATAGGTAGGAAATAAAAATAAAACATGAATATGTAAATGACTTAGTCCTTGGGTAGATAGGGTATAACTTTAGTATTTGAGGGCTAAAACATTTAAAACAATTTTGTTTTCTCAAAAATACCTAGCATTTCACAAAATGAAACCTGGATTTTAGTTATTTGCTTATTTGTTTTTTGTACTGGGGACTGAACTCTGAGCCTCCTGCTTTTGCTAGGAGGCTCTGGATTGGAGATAAGAATCTCACTGGCTTTCCTGCTCTGGCTAGCTTGGAACCGTGATTCTCACATCTTCAGTAGGTGTGAGCCACTAGCACCCAGCCTGGAATTCTTTTAACAAAGAAATAATTGCTCTCCTTCCACCCCTAATTTGGGGGTAGGGAGGTATTGAAATAATGCTATGTGCAGTGGGTCTAACTTCATCTCTTACTGAAGTTGACTATAAGAAATTAGCTGCAGAGATTCAGCTGAATGATGCAGGAACTTGTTGCAACTCTGAATAGTTTTTTCTTTTTTTGTGCTTGTACTCAAGCTTGAACCCAGAGCCTCAGGCTCTTTCTTGCTCAACCTTCCTGCTCATGACTGGTACTCTACCAGTTGAGCCACATCTCTAGTCCTCAATAGATTTGTCTTGTCATGGGAAATTTAACAAATAATCTGCGTTACTTTTGTCTGGAATTGATCTGTTGCCAACTGTTTAAATCCGAATGGATGGGCTGGGAATATGGCTTAGTGGTAGAGTATTTGCCTAGCATGCATGAAACCCTGGGCTCAATTCCTCAGTACCACATAAACAGAAAAAGCCAGAAGTGGTGCTGTGGCTCAAGTGGTAGAGTACTAGTCTTGAGCAAAAGAAGCTCAGAGACAGTGCCTAGGCTCTGAGTTCAAGCCCCAAGACTAGCAAAAAAAAAAAATTCTGAATGAAAAGATGTGTAAACAACCCTTCCCCAAGAGATCACCTCACTGCAGAAATGTAATTTTAAATTGTCAAATGTCAGCATGGTATAGAGCTATCTTCCTTCACCTGAGACCAGTCTTCCCCAGAGCCTGGCTAAACTACAGGAAGTTTCTAAGAATAGAATACATACCATGCTGTCTGTGTTAATTACCATCAGCTTACGTGGAAAACATAAACTAGTTGAAAGTCACTTTTTAGAAACATAATCCTGGTTCATGCTTGTATAATCCTAGCTACTGAGGAGGCTGAGATCTGAGGATTGCAGTTTGAAGCCAGCCCTAGCAGGAAAGTCCATGAGATGGTAATCTCCAGTTAACCACTAAAAAGCCAACAGTGGAGCTATATAGCTCAAGTGGTAGAGCTCTAACTTTGAGCCAAAAAGTGTTCCCACAGGGACAGAATGAAGGTCCTGGATTCAAGACCCAGGATCAACACACACAAAAAAGGGAAAAAACAATCCAGTTCTATTTCAAGTTCAAGAAATACAAGAGATTGATTTGGGGGCTGGGAAGGTGGTTCAGTGATAGAGCGCTTGCCTTGCATGCATGAGGCCCTGGGTTCGATTCCTCAGCAACACATAAAAAGAAAAAAGCCGGAAGTGGCGCTGTGGCTCAAGTGGTAGAGCGCTAGCCTTGAGCTGAAGAGCTGAGGGACAGCGCCCAGGCTGAGTTCAGGCTCCATGACCTGAGGGCCCCCCCCAAAAAAGAGATTAGTTTATTATTGCATTTGAAATATATAACCACTTGAAATATATAATCACTTTTATTGATAATGTGTTTATTATCAATTCAAACAATAAAGTATATAGAAAATGAGAACTCGTGGTTAATTTGTTTCCTGAGGTATTACTTAATTCACAGTTTAATGTATGGTTAACATAGGAAAGATATGGTCACCCCCAGCCTTTTAAAAAAAGATATTGTTATTAATAAGGTGTTATACAGAGGGGTTACCATTTCATAAGTCAGGTACATACCACTTTTTGGACAATTGGGAGGGTTTGAGTTTGAGGGCTTTGAGTTTGCTAGCCTGGTCCTGTAGCTCTGTTTTGGTTGTTGTTATTGTTTCTGATTGTTATTACTGTTTTTTGTTTGTTTTTGTTTTTTGATGCTGGCCCTAGGGTTTGAACTCAGGGCCTGGTTGCTATCCTTGAGCATTTTTGCTCAATGCTAGTGCTCTATTGCTTGAGCCACAGCTCCACTCTGGCTTTTTGCTAGTTAATTGGAGATCAGACTCTCATAGGCTTTCCTTCCTGGGCTGGCCTGGAACCACAGTTCTCAGATCTCAACCTCCTGAGTACTAGGATTACAGGTGGGAGCCACCAGCATCAAATGTGGATAATTATTTTATATATTGTGTGTCTGAAGATATTTTTGCCCACCTCACACTCACATAAATCATCATTTTGATTCATGGAGTTCTGTAACAGTCATTTTCCTTTAAACATCAAGATCATTTATTATTTAATAGCACAGATGTTGTGTTTTCTGCCAACCTTTTTTACGAGCAGCTTTTTTTTTTATCTTTACTAAATTCATTCTAGAAGCTTCTTGGGTTTTAATCCTATCCTATACCCAAGTCCTTTTATCTTCTAGGGTGACCTTATCTTCTAGGTGACCTAGGTGTGCTGGTCCTGGGGCTTGAACTCAGGACCTAGGCACCATCCCTGAGCTGCTTTTTGTTCAAGACTAGGGCTCTACCACATGAGCTCCACTTCTAGCTGTTTTTTGGTGGTTAATTGGAATCTCATGGGCTTTTCTGCCCAGGCTAGTTTTGAACTGTGATCCTCAGATCTCAGTCTCCTGAGTAGCTAGGATTATAGATGTGAGCCATGGCCACTTAGCAGGATCACCTTTAGCTAAAACAAAGTGACTCAAGTAAACGTACATTTATGGAGCTTCTTAGGGACAGAAGTGTTTCCCTTCTTGCAGCTGCCTCCATCTTCCCACATCACTGGGCTCCTGCTGCTTTTGGATGCTTTAGCTTTTCTTCTCCTTCAGCATTTGACCTCGGTGGAGCACAACTATGTATCTGTCTTTGATTTGTATCACAAGGTCTCACTAATACAGGCTCCCGTGCACACCATCTATGGAAGGTGTTGCCGATAATGGGGTGGTAATTATCAAACGGCAGAAAATAGCTCCAAATTCAGTGCCATGCATCAGTGCTCGCCAAAAAGAATTGGTCTGTGTCGTGCCCTGCTGTAGGTCATGAAGCCTGGCTTCCTTATTCCTTGTTCCTTGCCCTGTTTGCGAGTGTCCTCCTAATCCTCCTCCACTTCTCCAAATGGAAGGTCAGCTCAAATGTCCATTCTTTCATAAGGCCTTCATGGCCCTGATCACCCACTGCCCTGCCTCCCCTCTCAGAAGTCCTAGAGTCCTTATCAGCTGTCTTTTCCCACAGCTTCTTTCCACCAGTGCCTCCCAATCTCCCCAACATGTGATCAGGCAGACCCCTTGTTCTGCTGCCAATGGAACTTAGAGACAAGAGAGTTGTCTAAGGTCACGTGGCTGGTAAGTGGAGAAAGTAGTTCTGCATGGCATCTGTTGAATGGTATGGATGATAGGTCCTCAAACTGGTTTTTATTGATTGATTGATTGTGGGTTGTGGGGCTTGAACTCAGGGCCTGAGTGCTGGCCAGCACTCTTTGAGCTCTTTGTGCTCAAGGCTACCACTCTACTACTTGAGCCACAGCACTACTAACACAGTTGTTAGAGAATGTAAGAGTCTCATGAGGACTTTACTGCCTGGGCTGGCTTTGAATTGCGATCCTCAGATCTCAGCCTTCTGAGTAGCTAGGATTATAGGCATGAGCCATTGGTGCCTGACAAGAAATATTTATTTACTTACTTACTCATTTATTTCTTTATGGCCAGTCCTGGGGTTTGAACTCAGGGCCTGGTCACTGTCCCTGAGCTTCTTTTGTTCAAGGCTAGCACTCTTCCACTTGAGCCACAGCGCCAATTCCAGCTTCTTTGTTCATGTGGTACTGAGGAATCAAACCCAGGGCTTCATGCATGCTAGGCAAGCACTCTACCACTAAGCCACATCTACAACCCCAGACATTTTTATTTTTATTTTTTTGTTATAAAGATAATGCATAGAATAGAAGGGTTGCAGTTATAAAAGTCAGGTAATAAGTTTTGGTTTTTTTGTTAGTCATGGGGCTTGATGCAGGTCCTGGGCATTGTCCCTGAGGTTTTTCACTCAAGGCTCTACTACTTTGAGCTACTTTGTGTCACCCAAGTAAGATTTTTACTGAAGCACACAGCAAGTGATCTCAAAATGAAGCAAGGCTGATCTTTGTTAGACTCAGAGATTCCAGGGTCCTAGGTAAACCCTAGAAAGGTTTACCTTTCTAGGCTTCCTTCTCTTTCTGCCTCTCTGTGTCAAATACTAGCAGCCCAAAGAATATTTGTTGGCTCACTTTCCAGAAAGTTCTCATTGGTGTCTTGCCAGTAAGAGGATTAGCCAGGCTTGATCAGTCAGCTACGTTGGGGGATAGGCAGGGATTGGCATGGGGTACAACCCAATCATGTGGGGCCATGACTTTGATGATGTCTGTGGTGGTATGATTTCAGTCTTGAATAACCCCCAAAGTCCCATGTGTAAAAGCTGGGCTAAGATCCTTGGGGTTGTGCTAGATTGTAAAGACTATTAGAGGTGAGATTCTTTAGGTCATTTGACATGAGAGGTTTTTTTCCTTTTAAAAAAAAGATATTTTTTATTGTAGTTATAAAGGTGATGTCCAAGGGGTTATAGTTAAATATTAGTCAGGTAATGAGTACATTCTTTTTTGGACAATGTCCTCCCTTCTTCTCTCCCGGTTTCCCCCTCCCATCCTTACCCACAAGTTGTATAGTTTATTTTCAACATAGTGTCTAAGTGAGTATCACTGCTGCATTTGTTCACCCTTTATCCCTCCATTTCTTTTTATTTTTTCCTAAGGTTTTTTTGTTGTGTTTGTTTGTTTTCCCACCTGCCAGTCCTGGGGCATGAACTCAGGGCCTAGGCACTGTCCCCGAGTTTTTTTTGCTCAAGGCTAGCACTCTACCAATTGAGCTATAGCCCTACTTCTAGCCTTTTCTGTTTATGTTTATGTGGTACTGACGAATGGAACCCAGGGCTTCATGCATGCTAGGCAAGCACTCTACCACTGAGACACATTCTCAGCCCTGTCCCTCCATTTCTGTGCCCCCCTTACCCTCCCCAAGATAGAAATAAACAAGATTAAAAAAAATAAAAACAACAACAAAGAAATAAAAAGTATTGCTTCTATTTCTTGGAGTTTGGGGTGAATCCTGGAAGGGGATTTGGGGACCTTTGTTCCCCTCTTCATTCCATTTCTCCTTGGCTTTTGGTCAGTTTTGCTCTGCCACACTCCTTGCCATAGGCTCAAAGGAGCCGGGCTAGTTCATCAGGGAATGGAACTTTCAAAAGTAGGAACCAAAATAACCCTTTTTCTATTTATAAGATAATCATCTCAGGTATTTTGTTATAGTGACAGAAAACTGGCTCACACTGTGAGTCAAAAGTAGTTAGGAACAAGGAGTTAATGAACAAGGCGGTGGACTGAGTTGCATGTCTTCCCATGTTCCCATGTGAAGCCTAAATCCCCAACGTGCTGATATTAGGAGGTGTCGGGCCTTTGAGAGACGATGATGTTGTTTATAAGTGTGAAGTTCTAACCATGGAATAACCTTGAGGAGACCCCAGCTCTGTCACCCAGCCGGGAAAAAAATCCTCACCAGAACCCTGATATTGTACCCCCAGCCTCCAGCACTGCAGCTGATGCTGTCTAAGCCATCTACCCGTCGTTGATAGTTTGGTGTTGGCAGCCTGAGATGACCAAGACACCCTCAAGACATGCCTACCAAGCTTGAACGTGTGTCCACCTGTCTACTTACATGTAGATCAAAAGCCTGAAGATAACATCTTCTCTCCAATCTTGCAATATCTGGTCCCTTGCATGCTTGGCTTAGTAAAAACCTGTTGAATGGATTATAGGTGCTCTTAATCCTCATTGCCACGTTAGCTTTGAATTTGTGGGAGTTCCTCTTGTGTGTAGAAAGGATACATGGAGGATTTTTCTGTGTCTGTTGACAAGACTGCAAGGACAGGTCCTGGGCTGAACGTTTCTTAGATGTGTATGCCCCATCATGGAACCATAAAGCTGTGTTCGAGCTCATGGTATGAGCTTTATGCTTTTGTTGTATACATGTTATGTCACTCCATCTTTATAGCAACAGATGATGAGACAGAGGCTGATCACAGCTTCAGTAACTGTCCCAGGCCCTGTTCTAGATTCGGAAGAGATGTGAATGCCCTTCTCCATGCTTGCCTTGGTGATTCCTGGTGGGAAAAAAAGATGTTCTTTTGTATAGCTAGCCTATTTGGCCATGACCTTGACTTTGTCCATAAAAATTGTTGAATTTATTCTGGCACTGGTGGCTCACGCCTGTAATCCTAGCTACTCAGGAGGCTGAGATCTGAGGATCTTGGTTCAAAGCCAGCCCAGGCTGGAAAGTCCGTGAGACTCTTTATCTCCAATAAACCACTAGAAAACCAAAAGTGGCACTGTGGCTCAAGTGGTAGAGCGCTTGACTTGAGCTGAAGAGCTGAGGGACCACACCAGGCCCAGAGTTCAAGC
Organism: Dipodomys ordii; assembly: GCF_000151885.1. Taxonomy (NCBI): domain Eukaryota; kingdom Metazoa; phylum Chordata; class Mammalia; order Rodentia; family Heteromyidae; genus Dipodomys; species Dipodomys ordii. The sequence continues at coordinate 15,699,465 of NW_012267240.1, forward strand.
CCCACAACCAACAACAGCAACAAAAAATGTTCAATTTTCTTCTCTCTCTTTTTCTTCACCTCCCTGCGAAACCAGGTTCCTCTCCTGACACATGTCACAGCCACTGGTTTCTGAGTTTTCTGCCTTGGATCCAGCTATCTCACCTCATTTTCTCTATTTGAGTCTTCCACTAGGTTTTGTTGTTGTTCCTTAGTATTTTGTTGTTTTGTCTTTTTCCAAAAACCATCTATAAGCCAGACTTGTAGGAAATGTCACATCTACAAGTTGGTGGCTCAAGCCCATAATCCTAGCTACTTGGGAGGCTGAGATCTGAGGATCATGGCAAATCTGAGACTCTCACCTCAGACTAACCCACAAAAAGCCAAAAGTGGAAGTATGGTTCAATTGGCAGAGTGCCTTCTGTGAGCAGGAAAGGCCAAGTATGAGGGCTCAAGGCCCTGAGTTCAAGTCCCAGTACACACATACATGCACATACACACACTGTACAGCTCCAGCACCTCAGTCACCCCTAGGTTCCCTTCCTCCTCTAGGCCAAAGGTCTGTGTCTATATCAGAGTACTCTGGCCTTGCTGCTCTTCCTGTAGACTTTACTATAGACCCAGGCAGCCCTCGTCCTCCCTCCCTCCCAAGTAGACGCACATCTTGCCTCCTGCCTTCTTCATGAGCCTTTGCTGGGCAAACTGGGAATAGCGCCTCCCATCCCTGAAACCGAAAAAGTTTTAGTCACATACGGGACATTCCTTTAAAGAAAGAAGCAACCATCGCTTTCAGCATCAGGGTGATAGATGAATGAGGAAGTAAACCATGAAAATTTGACACGCAAGAGAGTTTAGAAATAGAATTTGAAAAGCACATCAAGTGATTCATTTTGCTGGCACACATTACTATTACTACATATAGCAAAGGTAATACAATATTGCAGTGGATCTCAGACAGGATGTTTTTGGAGGCTGTCCTCCCCCCACCCCCCACCCGGGGCTTGAATTCAAGGCCTGAGTGCTTTTTTTTGCTCAACTAGCATTTGACCGCTTGAGCCACAGTCACAGCTCTACCTTTGGCCTTTTTTGGTGATTAACTAGAGATAAAAGTTTTATGGACTTTTCTGCCTAGGCTGGCTTCAAACTGCAATTCTTAGGTCTCAGCCTCCTGAATAGCTAGAATTAAAGGTATGAACCACTAGTGCCTTTAAAAATAAATAAATAACTATCTTCCTTTAGTAAACTCAGAAAGGCCCAGAAATGAGAAAAGGTGCATGTTACCCTGTATCAGTCATCTTACCAGGAAAAAAAAAAAGTTTCTGAGCAAGGATGAAGCAAAGGTATAAAATAAGAACAACTTCACATTAATTTGGACTATGCTGAGAAATGTACTCTGCCAATTTCCCCCAGCCTTTTTGTTATTGGTACTAGGGATTAAACTCAGGGCTCACACTGGCTAGACCAGTACTCTAGTATATAAGCCACATAGGAAGCCCTCTTTGCTTTGTATTTTTCAGTTATTTTCCCTCCTGCCTCCACCTCCTGAGTAGCTAGGATTACCGAGTAGACTGCCACACCCAGCTTGTTTGTTGAAATATCACTAACTTTCTGTTTGTTCTTGCCTGTCCTCTGCTACCTGAGTAGTTGAGATTACACAGTTGTGTCACCATACCTGGACTGTTCCTTTTAGGAAAAGGAATAGTGTGTGCAGAAGTTGACTTGTTAAATGGCTGAATAATTTGTGCTTACTTAGTTTTTCAATTTTACAGAGCGATCTTAAGTAGGTACATAAAATTTGGAACAGGAGCTTACCTGATGGTTTATGCCTATAATCCCATCTACTTGAGGGAGTTGGGGGTGGCGGGGAGAAGGGGCAGGAGGGTTGGAAAGATTGTTATCCAAAACCAACATGAATAAAGGCACAAGACCATATCTGATAAGCCAACCAACAACAAAAGGACTGAGGGCATGGATCAGTTGGTAGTGCACAAGCATGAGACTGAGATCCCCCCCCCAAAAAAAAACACCCTAAAACCCATCAATTTTCTTAACTATTTTAAGTAATTCCTTTTTTCTGAGACTTTTTTGGACAACAATGACAGATCTCACTTCACAAACACTAGACTAGTTTTTGGTTAATAAATGTAGGTTAAAATGGTATTGTATTTTAATACTATGTCTTATCAGAAGTGGGTTTTTATTGTGTGTAGGCACAAAATTGATTGATAGCAGTGAATTAGTCATGGAAAGAGAATGCTATTGAGAGTAGATAATCCTTTTCCATATTCATGATGATGATGATGACATGTTGGTGATGGTGGTGGTGATGGGCACGTGACAATTGTGGTAGTGGTGGTGGTCATGGTCATTGATGGAAGCAACTCAATATTTCTGAAAAAGGATTGGCTAGACCAGACGGGGCTTATTGTCCATCCATTGCCAAGAGCTGTGGTGTTGCTCAGAGCCATGTAAATAGTGAAATTGTTGTTTGTCCCCGCAATCACCTTTACCCAGACGTTAGCCTCAGTAGCTATAGCACCTGCCGCTTTGACTCGACATGGTGTGGCTTGAACAATATTTCCCACATCAAGCCTGAAAGGAGAAAGAAGCATGAGAAGTAGGAGATGAAGCTACATAACTCATGAAGAGGCTGTTTGGTATACTGGTCTTGGGGCTTAAACTCAGGATCTGGGTGCTGTCTCTGAGCTTTTAACCATTCAAGGCTAATCCTTTACCACTTGAGCCACAGTTCCATTTCTGGCTTTTTGGTGGTTAATTGAAGATAAGAGTTTCACACTTTTCTAGTTGGGCTGTCTTTGAACCTCCAGCCTCAGATCTCAGGCTCCTGAGTGGCTAGGATTACAGGAGGGAGCTGCCATGCTCAGCTTGAATCCTCCGTTAAATTAAGACTTAAGGGAGCCATATGATAAGAGCTGGTAGAAGGCTACACTTGACTGGGTGCTGGGAAATAGGGTGAAGAAATTGATACTTGACCTGCACAGTTGAGCCACTTACAAAAATGAACCTTCATGACTTTAAGAACTGAGCTGAGCTGGGCGCTGGTGGCTCATGCCTGTAATCCTAGCTACTCAGGAGGCTGAAATCTGAGGATCTCAGTTCAAAGCCAACCCACGCAGGAAAGCCTGTGAGACTTATCTTCAAACAGCCACCAGAAAACCCGAAGTGGCACTGTGGCTTACATGATAGAACACTAACCTTGAGCTAAAGAGCTGAGAGACAGCACCCAGGCCCAGAGTTGAAGCCCCACGACCAACCAAAAAGAAACAAAAAACACTGAAAGTAAAGCCCATTAGTGAACTGGGTGGCCAGAATAACATGTCACACGGAGTGGCCTGACCAGGGATAAGGATGCCTGGTGGCCAGTCTCTGCCTTAGCCAACTTGCCCAGCTATGTTTTGAATGGTTGTTCATCTGAAGGCTAATATCATAGGATTTGCGCTGTCTTTATTATTTTTCATAAACTCATCCAAAACCTTGTATTTCCTGCCTATCAGTGGAGAGTAATTGGGCAGTTCAGCCGGTGCACCAGCCCCTGCCTGCATACATGTAGTGCACAGAAGACCTATTCTAACTTGATCACACACAAAGACTAAGTGCTCAAAGATTTTGAATAGGCAGTTCACAGAAGATCTAAGAATTTCCAATGAATACCTATGAATGATGGTCACTCAGCAGAAACGCATAAGTAAAAGGCGGTTCAGTAGAGTAATTATATAAATTCTGGATCCAACTGACTTGAGTTTTGCCATCATTAGCCATGTGACTTTCAGAGAGTTATTTAACCTATTTCCGGTTCTATAAAACAAATAATAGGACTTATATCAAATTAGTGTCATTTTACTATTTCCTTAGCTAAGGTACTTTGTACAACACCTACCACATAGGAAGTGCTCTTAAGTTCTTATACTTGGTAGTGACCTGTGAGGAGGTGGTGGTGATGATGATGTCATAGTGGTGATGTAGTATGGTGGTGGAAATGGTAGTGATGGTGATGGTAGTGATGGTGGTGGTGGTAGGAGTAGCAATGGTGATATGGTGATACTGATAATGATAGGTAGCGGTGGTGGTAGTGGTAATGAAAACAGTGGCAGTACCAGATTGTTCTCCCAGTGATTGCTTTAGTTTACATTTACCAGAGGTTTCTGAGTGTTCTCTTCCCTTACATTTTTCTAATAAATAGTATTAGACTTTGTTTGCCAAATCCCTGGCTAAATGCAGCCTCTTTTTAGAAGCTAGTTGTCTGCTAGGCCTTCTTCCCTGTGAAAGTACTTATTCAAATCCTTAGCTCAGGGGCTGAGAATGTGGCTTAGTGGTAGAGTGCTTGCTCAGCATGCATGAAATCCTGGGTTTGATTCCTCAGTACCACATAAACAAAACAAGCCAGAAGTGGTGCTGTGGCTCAAGTGGTAGAGTGCTAGCCTTGAGCAAAACGAAGCTCAAGGACAGTGTCCAGGCCCTGAGTTTAAGCCCCAGGACTGGCCAAAAAAAAAAAAAAAGATTAAAAAACAGGGCTGGGAAGGTGGATCAGTGGTAGAATGCTTGCCCTGCATACATGAGGTCCAGGGTTCATTCCTCAGCACCACATAAGTACAAAAAGCTGGAAGTGGTGCTGTGGCTCAAGTGGTGAGAGAGTGCTATTCTTGAAGAGCTGAGGGTCAGCACCCAGGCCCAGAGTTCAGGCCCCATGACAAACAAAACAAAAACAAATCCTCAGCTCATTCCTTTGTCAGCCTTTTGTCCTTATTGATTTTTTTTTTTGGTCCGGTCGTGGGGCCTGAACTCTGGGCCTGGGCGCTGTCCCTCAGCTCTTCAGCTCAAGGCTAGCACTCTACCACTAGAGCCAGAGCGCCACTTCTGACTTTTTTCTTTTTTTGCTTATGTGGTGCTGAGGAATCGAACCCAGGGCCTCATGCATGCAAGGCAAGCGCTCTGCCAGCCCCTTATTGATTTTTAAACATTGGTTTCTCATTCATCCCATTATTCATCTCATTATTGAGAGTCTTTTATGTAATAGATACTGTCTAGGGTACAGGAGCAGGAATACAATGGAAAGTCTTGTTTTATGGAACTTAGGTTCTGGCTGGAGAGAGGCAACCAGAGAGGCTAATATGCTTTAGCCAGCAAGAAGAAAATTAAGGACAGATAAGTCAGCATAGCTAATATACAATGCTGAATGGTTTTTCTGTACCAGCCACTATTTCTCTGTATTGACATTTTCTTACAATTTATTCTAATACTATCGATTGAAAACTTCATCCCTTTGTAGTTATGGAAACAGCTACATGGAGAGGTTAAATAATACTCAGTCACACTGCTGGGAAGTAAAGAAACCAGGATCAGGCCTGGTCCTAGTTAACCCCTGCAGTCCTGGCCAGGGTGTGTTGGTGCTTCTACACGAACTAGAGATAAAACATATTGGAGAGTTTTATTATCTGGATACTGATACTTGTTTCTCTGTGTTATAAATATTTTGTCTCATTGTGTAGGTGAAGAAGATGGTCTTTGGTGGTAACTGGAGATTAAAACTCAAGTCTTCACATTGCTACCAAGCACTCTACCCAGACCTTTTTGCTTTAGTTTATTTTTCAGATGGATTATTACTATTATTATTATTATGCCACTCCTGGGGATTGAACTCAAGGGTCGCAGCAGTCCTTGAGCTTTTGTACTCAAAGCTAGTACTCTACTACTTGAGCTGCAGCTCTACTTTTGACTTCTTGGTAGTTAATTGGAGATAGGAGTCTTATAGGCTTTCCTATGAGACTGGGCTGGCTTGGCTTGGAACCATGATCTTCAGATCAGCCTACTGTGTATCTAGGATTATAGGAGTGAGCCACTTTTAAAAGGTTCTAAAACACGTATCTGCTTCTGAGAACACTTATCCTCAGGATCAGAATTTCTGAATTGTTCATTGGAGGAGATATTTTCATCGAGTTGGATAGGCATTTGTCTCCATTCCAGCCACCGATTCTTTCTTTGTGTCCTGAAAGAAAGTATCTTGGGAATTGGAAACTATTGATTGTCAACTGGTTGGTGATACCATACAACAGTGATGGTCTGGGTGCTAGTCATGGTTTCTAGGAAAATATTGCAACAGTTCAAGAGTGGGCAGGATTCCCTGGTATGTGAACCAGGTAGTATGCACCTAACCCAAGGTTAAACACCAAGGAGATGTTCACATAATACTTGTTAGCTTAAAATAGTCTTCATCAGCTGGGAGCTCATGGCTCACACCTATAATCTTAGCTACTCAGGAGGCTGAGGTTGAAGATCACAGTTCGAAGCTAGCCCAGCTGGATAGTACATGAGACCCTATAATCAGTTACAAATGAAACCCACAAGTGGAGCTGTGGCTCAATGTAGTGGAGTGTTAACTTTGAGCAAAAAAGCTCAGAGACAGCACATAGACTCTGAGTTCAAGCCTTTCAACTGACCAAAATGCCATTGCTCCATATCAGAGGAAGTGCAAAACCATCATTGTCCCCAGTGTGGTTTTACCTGGCCGTGGCTGGTGTTTGTTCAGGTCCAGTCAGATATTGATGGGTATCCTCAGCCACCAGATGATTTTGGATGCCAGCATCACGACTATACAAATTTGATTCTTTGAAAATAAACAGCTCATTTTTGGGTGAGAATGCATTATTTTTAGACTACCAGGGTAATACTTGGCAAAGTGCATCTCCAGCAACAAGTACTGCTTTCTACTTTAGAACTAGGAGCAGGGAAATATGAATCTATAGCTCAAGTGCTTTGATTCTTTTTTCCCCTCTCTTTATTAGCGCTCATTACTGTGAGCCTTATTAGCATACTTTACTATATGGCATACTACTTTCTCCTGATCGCCTGCCCTCTTCTTTTAGTACAGTTTCTCAAACAGTTTCATTGTTCTATTTTCATAAATTCAGACAAACTACTTAAACCATGTTCATCTTCATTTGCCTCCCTGGTTAACCCAACCCCTTTCCAGTGGCCCCTCCGCTGTTTAACTTGACTGCCATTTTTTTGTTTGAAGCTTGTGTGAAATGCATCAAAGAGTTTCACCATAGTATTTTGGGTGTGCACATACTGTGTTTTTCGTTTGTTTGTTTGTTTATGTTACTGGGCTTGAATTTATGCCCTGGGTATTGTCCCTGAGCAGTTTTTGCTCAAGGCTAGCTCTACCACTTTTTGCCATAGTGCCATTTCCAGTTTTGTGGTGATTAATTGGAGTCTCTGAGGCTTTCGTGCAGTTTTGAACAGCAATCCTTAGATCTTAGCCTCCTGATAGGATTACAGGCGTGAGCCACCAGGACCTGGCCTATACTGTGTTGTGCAAGTGCTTGTTTCTTCAACAGTTTCTCTCTCTATGGAGCTCGAGTTTCCTATCTTGACCTTACAGAGGATGTAAGTCATCTGTCCATTTTAAACTTAATAGGGTAATAGTTCAGCCCATGAATAACTAATAGGAAGAAGAATCCCTTGATAGGCTCTGTCGAGAACTCACATAAGCTGGGACACTGCAAAACAGCCATTCTGTTGCTTCCATCGGCCAAGCCTTATTTCCCTCTCATAGGATGCAGCAGGTAGGAAGTTCAGGGACTTCCTGTAGTCGTGCAGGTACCTGGGCTCCATCATCTCGCAGAGCCTTACCTCAACTGGAGGAGGCAGGAGCTGGCACGGGAGGTGAAGACAGCAAAAAGGAAGTATCTGAGTGGCTCTCAAATACTTAAACTCCAGAGGAGCATGTCACTGCTCGGTGTCCCTGTCTGGAAGCCTCGGGGAACAGCCCTTATCACGTTGGGGGCCCTCCAGGGATAATTACGGTAACCACACATCTTGTGTGTATATATTGTTTGTGTGTGGATACTGGGACTTGAACTCAGAGCCTAGAACTCTCACTTGGCTTGAACCACAGCTCCACTTCCAGCTTTTTTTCTTGTTAAGTAGAAATAAGGGTCTCACATACTTTTCTGCCAGTCTGGCTTTGGAATCCAATCCTCTTACCTCAGCCTGCTGAAGTAGATAGGACTTAACAGGCCATAGGTGCTTTTTTTCTAAGTGATTAAGTTTACACCAGTCAGTTTTATCTACAAAGACTTTGAATCCCCCACGTTGGTGAATTTTACCCACCTTGTATTTCTTACAGAAGTCCTGGAGGGGACTTTGGAGCCAAAAAGAAAAAGAAGAAGCAGAAGAGAAAAAAGGAGAAGCCGAGTTCTGGAGGCACCAAGTCTGACTCTGCGTCGGATTCCCAGGAGATTAAAATTCATCAGCCTTCAAAAGTGAGAGCCGCTTTCCTCCCCCTGGGTGGTTTCTGATGCAGGCCAGAGGGGTTTGGGCAGCTTAGCGCCCCGTTGAGCTGATGGTGTAGTCAGGGTTTTGTTGTGACTGCGTGTTGAATGAGCTAGTAACTGGAGGTAGGTACTTATTAACATGGGAGCTTTCGTGTGTTTGTGAACACCAGTGTCCCTCCTGCCTGTCAGGGGCCATTGAGGTACTTAGACTAGTTGTCTAGTTGTAGAAGATACCTCACTGTGAGCTTTTGTTAGGTTTTGTTTTTTTGCTTTTGTTTTTTTTTTCTAAAGTTACACTGAATATTTGATGACTTGTAGTTCAGAAGATATTCACATTTTAATTTTTCTGGGTGTCTGTCTAATTACCTGCATAGCACCACACCATCTGGCAGCAGATTTCAGCGGGAGCAGCCATGGGTAAGTCTTACAATGACTTTAAATCAGACCCGTCCGCCAGGCCATTCCTCCCTGTGTTGCCAAGGGCGGGGGATGTCAGTCTCCTAGTGTTAACCTTTTAAGAAACATCCATTTTAAAGTCAACCAGATGTTATCCAGCAGGGCCCCTAGTTGGCAGATAGCCTGCTGAGCTGGGGTTTGGTGAGGCCTGGTAGGCAGATGTTCAGTGGAGCAGGTGGCAGCCACCTCGACCCTCATCCTATCCTACCCCCCTTGCCCACGCAGGCTGAGAACACAGCCCTGTGCACAAGGCTCCTGGTAAACACAAAACCCCCTTGGTGTAGGAAGGCAGAATGAAAGGGGGAAGAATTAGAAGTGTAAGGCAATGGAGATGATTCTGGTGGTTGTAGTTCCAAGTAGGCTTTCCTGGGTAGTAGGTGGTAGAAATGGCCCCAAGACCTTGAACTTGTCTCTGACTTCATTGCTCACATGCTATGCATGGCCCATTTCCTTATCTGTAAATCCCATTTCCTTTCCCCCAGCTCACAGGGCTCTCCTGAGATTAGCATGACATCATTTTCATTAAGAGAATATTATATTGTAAAAGCAAATGTGTGCCAGGTATTAATCACTATGCAGGTTTGGGGATTTCAGGGTTTTGGGCCAGTACTGAGATTTGTATTCAGAGCCTTGATACCTGACAAAGGCATTTGATCAGGAGATCATGTTCCTACAGTACTTCTTGCGGCAGTTATTTTCTGGAGAGAGATTTGTGTGTTGGGGCTAGGCCAGCTTCTGACTGTGGTAGTCCTCTTACTTGTATGTCCTTTGTTTGAAGTTTGGACCACAGGTGCACACCACACCTGTTCCTTTGATGAAGATGGGGTCTCACTAAATCTTTCCTTCCTCTCTGGGCTGGCCTCAAACTGAGATCCTCCAGATCTCTGCCTTCCAAGGGCAAATATTTTTTCTTGTCCAGAGTTCACATATTATGTCACATAAAGTAGGTCTCACGGGTAGTTTGTCCTTACCTGCTTTACATGAAAGGCCAGCAATCACTGAGAAAGAAGAAAATCACTGTTCAGATTGACTTTGTGGGAGAGAAGGAAGTGGAGTCTTCCTATTTGTTCAGCTTGGTCTCAGGTGTTTTATCCATGAGATTCCAGGGTAACTCACAAGAGGATTACTCCCCCCCCCCACAAGCTTGCAAAGATTCCCACATTCCAAACTGCTTTGTCCAGTCAGAGTGGCATCGCCTACCTGTGGGCATCTCCCTGCTTGCTCCATCACAGCTTCACCCTTCCCTCTATGGCTAGTGGCTCTTGGTTTTGCCTACCCTGGCCCTAGTAAGAAAAGAGATCCAACCAAGGTACCAGGAATCAAAGTGAACCTTCTACAGTAGACAGTTGCTTTGTTCATTTCCTTATTAGAATTAGTACCAAGTATGCAGGTTTTGGGGTTTTGTTGTTTGGTGTTTTGTGTTTTTTTTTTTTTTTTGTCAGTCATAGGGCTTGAACTCAGGGCCTGGGCACTATCCCTGAGCTTTTGTGCTCAAGGCTAGTACTCTGCCACTTTGAGCCACAGAGCCACTTCTGGTTTTCTAGGGGTTAATTGCAGATAAGAGTCTCACACAGATTTTCCTGCTTGGGCTTGCTTTGAACGATGATCCTTAGATCTCAGCCTCCTGAGTAGCTAGGATTACAGGTGTGAGCCACCAGCACCCCTCAATTTATAGTGTTTTTTTGGAGACTTTTCATCATTGTAATTTTTTTAAATCTAGGGTTCCCCCCCGCCCATAAACTTACGCCAACTCTAGATAACACCATAATTTACAGTGGACTACAGTTAGACAATAGTCTGTTCTCAGGACAAAAATAAAAAAATTGGTCTGGATTCTTTGCCTCGTGTGTGTGTGTGTGTGTGTGTGTGTGTGTGTGTGCGCGCGCGTGCGCGCGTGCATTCGTGTGTGCGTGTGCGCGCGTGTGCGCTGAGATTGAACCAGGGCCTTATGTTCTACAGGGCATGTGCTATACCACTGAGCTACACTCCAGCCCCTTACCAGACTTTTGAGCTTTTGAGTTAGAGGACATGGACATTTTCCTTGAGCATTAAATTGGGAACATAAGAGGTGAGAAGGGCCTTATTGATGTTTCACATCAACAAGGAGCAATATAGGAGACTCTCACATATGAACATAATATTCCAACATGAGAACATAGTGATAGCGACATATAATGGAGGCTAGTAAACATCTCATCTTTTCTCCCCTGCCAGAACTACTGAGGAAGACCAATGGATAAATTTAAGGGTTTGTCATAGTACTGTTGGCGTAGCTCAGTGGTGAGAGCTATTGCCTAGCATGCATGAAGCCCTGGGTTTGATCCCTAGCACTGCCAATAATAATAATAACATTATTCTTATTACAATAATTTGTCAGAGCTGAGTTTTCCTTACTACTTTGCCACTGTGGGTTTGAAAATTGTGCTTCCATAAATCTCCTTTCTGAAAGCATTTGAATAGTGAGTACTAGAATATTAATAAACGTTTGATAAATAATTATTTCATGTAGCGTGCTGGCCACACTATTTAGGTAGGATGGAAACCACTCCTCGTAGGGTTGGGATAGCCTTAGCTCCTTCAAGATGCTAATTCATGTTTGCTGCTAATTCATGTTTGGTTTTGACATATCAGTCATAGGAGATTTAACTACCCAGAAAGGAAAGTACCCTGACAAAACCAGTGTGGGCCTTGTAGATACACTTTTGGAAGCCTGGGTTCTAGTGTGTTTTTTCTTTCCTTCAGTACTATTGTTGTTTGAGCTCAGGGTTTTGAGCTTGCTAGCTAGGTGTTATATACCATTTTAGTTTTTGAAAAAAATTTCAGATAGGATCTCACACTTTTTTTTCTTTTTTTTCTTTTTTTGTCAGTCGTGGGGCTTGAACTCAGGGTCTGGGTGCTTGTCCCTGAGCTTCTTTTGCTCAAGGAGCACTTTACCACTTTGAGCCACAGAGCTACTTCTTGTTTCTGGTAGTTAATTACAGATAGTCTCACAGACTTTCCTGCCACCTCCAGCCTTTTCTATTTATGTAGTTCTGGGGAATTGAATCCAGGGGTTCATGTGTGCTAGGCAAGCTCTCTACCACTAAACCATATCACATTCCCATCCCCTCATACTTTTTTTTTTAATATTATTGGTACTGGGACTTGAATTATATTCATGTTCTCATTGGCTCTTTTGCTCAAGCCTAGTGCTTGAGCCACAGCCCCACTTTTGTCTTTTTGCAGGTTTATTGGCTATAAGAGTCGCATGGACTTTTCTGCCTGGACTGGCTTTGAACCTCAATCCTCAGATCTATCCATGAGCACTGCTGGGTCTCACTTTTGCCTGAGCCAGCTCTGAAACACAGTCCTCCTGCTTTTACCTCTTGAACATGAGCCATCACACACAAGACCCACCTGAAGTTATGGGTCTCTTAATAGATTGTATTGCTGGAGATATGAACCAAATGGTAGAAATTGTTGTTAAGAAACTAGTTACTTAAAATGTTAGAAACTCACAGGGGATTCAAGCAAAATATTCAGGACTAGGCATGGTAAATCATGGCTGGAATGCCAACTACTTGGGATAAAAGTATAACTGCAGCTCAAGTGGTAGAGCACAAGCCTAGAGTAAAACAGCTCAGGGACAGCATCCATACCCTGAGCTCAAGCCCCAGTACCAGCCCACATGCACACACACAGGTTTGAGGTTAGCCTCAGACCCCACCTAAATCAATAAGAGCTGAGTGTGGTGGCACAAGCCTGTCATCTTAACTATCTGGGAGGCATCAGTAGGAGAATCATGGTCTAGGCCTTTACCAGGCAAACTGTGAGACCTTATCCAAAGTACATACATGAAGCAAACGAGGGCTGGAGGTATAGCTCAAGTGGTTGAGCACCTGCCTAGTAAATGTGAAGCTTTGAGCTCAAGCCCTAGTACCACCAAAAATAAAACAATAAGGACAAACAAGCCCTAAGGAGTAGTGTTTACCTACTATCCATTGGTTCATGTTCCATCTCCAGCAACAAAAATAACAAAGAACCTACAGAGGCTCGTGAGCAACAAAGCTGACTCAGGACTTTGCTAAATAGCCCTGCTCTCTACTGTGTCATGGAGGTTAGCTGTCCAGGTTACATAGCCTGGCTTTCCGAGCATGGATTTCAGACTGAAAGTCAAGTGGAAGTCCAAAGTTGCTGTTTGTAAAGCTGAGGGTCGATTGTACTTTTCCTTCTTGTCCAGGGTGTATTGACCTGAAGAGCCTCGGAGCATGCTCGTGGAAGGTCAGAACCCTAAATAAAACCTTGCAGTTATTCCACATTTGAAAAAAGTCAAAAGACTTACTACAAATGTATACTAATTCAGCAGTAAGACTTACAAAGTCAGTGATTGCTGTTTTCAGTCCTAGGCTTTCTCATTTTATGTATAGCCTCATGTTCTGTGTAGTATTTCATTATTTGAGGTGAGAGAGAGAGAGAGGGAAACTGGAGAATCTCGAAGAGATGACAGGACTATTGGCTTTGAGAAGGGAAAGTTCACATTTCACCGTATTGCCCGTTTTGTAGATTACACTACATGCTCTATGTCCAGAGGGTGGCTGGCTTCTCGTGACCCATAGACTGGGGAGCCTGCGGTGGGTGGGTACAGGTGCCCAGTCCAGCCTTGCCAGAGGGGTTGTTGGCCTCTGAGCATTAGCAGGCATCCAGGACAGAAAGGTTGGGGAAGGGCTAGGTTGAGGTCTAAGAAGAAGAGGCTGGTCAGAGTTTTTTCATTTCTTAATCATTTCCTGCCCAGCTCAGTACGAAGTTCCGATTCTTTTTCTCCTTTATTTTTATTTATTTATTTATTTTTGTTTAATGTCTGTAGTTTCCATCGCAACTGCCAACCATTAACCTGACAGCGCATAGCTGGTGGCTGCCTGGCTGCTGTGAGGGCTGATGCATGCCCTGCATGTCCCTCCTCCCCGAGGTGCCCTGGGTGGGGGCTTCCGTTTACGCCAGGTGTCCGGGTTCAAGCTACAGAGTGATGCTAACCTGTGATACAGTGTGGCACAGGCTTCCAGGAGAATGGGCTCTGTTTAGGGATTGTGCATAGTCTCTGACGCAGATCCACACGTGCCTGTGCCAGGCTCCATGGTGGTGGCAGCTTCCTGATGCCTTGTGTCTCTGTCTTGCTCTTCTAGAACCCCACCCTCCCCATGCAGAAGCTGCAGGACATCCAGAGAGCAATGGAGCTGCTGTCAGTGTACCAGGGCCCCGCCAGAAGCATTGATGAGGCCACCAGGCGCAGATACCAGTTCTGGGACACACAACCAGTGCCCAAGCTCCGTAAGCTCTCCCACTTATCTTCCAAAAGCATGAGCAAGTAAAGACTTGGCTCCATTCAACATATATAGGCTGGGTGCTGGTGGCTCACACCTGGAATCCTAGCTACTCAGGTAGCCCAGATCTAAGGATCACAATTCAGAGCCAGCCTGGACAGGAAAGCCATGAGACTCTTATATCCAGTTAACTACCAAAAAAGCCAGTGGAGCTATGAATTCAGCAGTAGAGCACTCACTGTCTTTGAGCACAAGAGCTCAAGAACAGCACTCAGGACCCGAGTTCAAACTTCAGAACTGACAATCCCTTCCTTCCCCCGCCCCCCAAAAATTAAATTACATAAAAGTAATATGGTGTGTGTGTGTGTGTTCTTTTTGATCAGTACTAGGGTTTGAACTCAAGGTCTTGCCCGTGTGTGTGTGTGTGTGTGTGTGTGTGTGTGTGTGTGTGTGTGTTGTTCTTTTTGATCAGTACTAGGGTTTGAACTCAAGGTCTTGCCCGTGTGTGTGTGTGTGTGTGTGTGTGTGTGTGTGTGTGTGTG
>NW_012267240.1:15714142-15729498 GCF_000151885.1 Dipodomys ordii
ACTAGGGTTTGAACTCAGGGTCTTGCCCGTGTGTGTGTGTGTGTGTGTGTGTGTGTGTGTGTGTGTGTGTGTGTGTGTTGTTCTTTTTGATCGGTACTAGGGTTTGAACTCAGGGTCTTGCCCTTGCTGGCACTCTACCACTTGAGCAGAAGGAAGGCACCAGGAAAGCTCTGGGCTAGGGCTGGCCTGCTGGGAGCAAGCCAGGAGCAAGGCATTGGCCACCGGGGACAAGTCACTCTAAAGTGTATTCCATCTGAAGCAGACAGATACTCTCAGGAAGAACTAGACAGAAGAGAATTTGGAAATCTCTAGAGACTGTAATGGCATAGATTACATGACTAGCAGTAAAGATAGGAGAGAAATTGCCACTCTGGAAATTTATTTGAAGTTTTGCTGCTGGGAGGGGTGGGGTCAGGCTTGTGAAATGCAGTGTAAAATGAGACCATTTCCAGGGACATGAAACCTCCATTTCTTTTTTTTTTTTTTTTTTAATGTCTTATTATAAGGTGGTGTGCAGAGGGGTTACAGTTCCGTAAGTCAGGGAAAGAGGACATTTCTTTCTGGGTAATGTCACCCTTTCCCTAGCTCTCTTTAGTTTTTCCCTCCCATCCCCACCCAAGATGTTTAGTTGACTTACTTCCCTCCCCTCCCCTCCTCTCCCCTCCCCTCCCTTTCCCTTCCCTGCCCTTCTTTTTTTGTCAAGGGTCTTGAACTCTGTGCCTGGGTGCTGTCCTTGAACTCTTCAGCTCAAGGCTCTAGAGCTCTACCACTTAAGCCGGTTTTTCTGGTGGTTTATTGGAGATAAGAGTCTCACGGACTTTCCTGCCCCAGCTGGCTTTGAACCGTGATCCTCACATCTCAGCCTCTTTAGTAGCTAGGATAATAGGTGTGAGCCACTCATCTTGAGAAATATCCATTTCATACATAGGTTCTTAGGGCTCTGTTTACTATATCCTTGGAATTGGTGTCCCAGGATTCCTCCTGTGATTTTGGCAAAATAGTGAGTTTCACACCAGTGCCTTGCTTTTCTGCTTCAGGACACACCAGAACCCAACTTAATGGCATATTTTGGAAGATTCTATGAAACCCTGGCTTCTTAAATCTGATTTTTGTTTACATCACTGATTATCTGAATGCTTTGCAATTTGATATTCTCCCCTCCCACTTTTTTTTTTTAATCTTTCCTTCCCCAGATGAAGTAGTAACTTCCCATGGTGCAATTGAACCTGACAAAGACCACGTGCGGCAGGAGCCATACTCGCTGCCACAGGGCTTTATGTGGGATACTTTGGACTTGGGTAATGCCGAGGTGGTGAGTAAAACTCCCAGGTTCAGCAGCTGCCCACCCACACCCACCCAGACATCCCTCTCATCCCCTGTGAAGTGGTCCTGAGCATTGCAGACAGGGCGCTGTTCTGTTTTCTCTTTGCTCTTGCAGCTCAAGGAATTGTACACGTTGTTAAACGAGAATTACGTAGAGGATGATGACAACATGTTCCGTTTCGACTATTCGCCGGAGTTCCTGCTGTGGTATGTCTTGTCCTGCTTGTGACCGGGGCCTGGGGATAATGGTCTTGTGTCTGCCCCTGGGTTTTCGTGCGCCCAGTGATGCCCAGCTTTCTTTCTTGTCCACCTCAATTTCAGGGCTCTGCGTCCCCCAGGCTGGCTGATGCAGTGGCACTGTGGGGTCCGAGTGTCTTCCAATAAGAAACTAGTAGGGTTCATAAGTGCCATCCCAGCCAATATCCGGATTTACGACAGGTATGTGTGAAAGCTTGTTGCTAGTATTGCTGGTGTTTCTTGCTGAGAATCGTGATTGGAGTGGCCCTTTTTTTAAATCAACTATTTCCATTGTTGTTATAAGGGTGATAGAGAGAGGGGTTTACGGTTCCACAAGTCAGGTGAAGAGTACCTTTCTTTTTGGACAGTGTCACCCTTCCCTCACTCTCCCAGTTTCCCCTGCCCACAAGTTGCAGTTCATTTTCAGCACAGTCTCCAGGGAGTACCATTACTGCATTTGTGCACGCTTTGTCCTTCCACTTCTATGCCCCCATTACCCTCCCAAAGACAGATAAACGAACTCAAGACAAAAACCTCTAACTTCCATTTTCTGAAATTCATTTCAATAAATGTTACTTTATATGATGAAATACACATTAGGTATTGAGCCTTTGTGATCCTCCCCTAAGAATATCCTTCTTTGGTCTCACTGTATGTGAATGCCTAGAGTCTTTTATCATTTGTCATGTCCCAGTGTATTTTAGATCTAGTTTCTGCATAGGAGAGAAAGCATGTGCCTTTTGTTTCTCTGAGCTTGGCTACTGCAGCTGCTGATAGTTGGAAGGGGACAGGGATGAGAAGAAGGGAGCTCTGCTCAATTTTGATGTGAGTCTAGAACTCTTTTTTTTTTTTTTTGGTCGGTTGTGGAGCCTGAACTCTGGGCCTGGGCGCTGTCCCTCAGCATTTCAGCTCAAGGCTAGTGCTCTATCACTTGAGCCACAGCACCACTTCCAGCTTTTTCTGCTTATGTGGTACCAAGGAATGGAACCCAGGGCCTCATGAATGCAAGGCAAGCACTCTACCACTGATCTACCTTCTCAGCCCCTGTAGAACTATTTTTTTTTTTTTTTTTGGTGGGTCCGGTCGTGGGGCCTGAACTCTGGGCCTGGGCGCTGTCCCTCAGCTCTTCAGCTCAAGGCTAGCACTCTACCACTTGAGCTACAGCGCCACTTCCAGATTTTTTCTTTTTGTTTATATGGTGCTGAGGAATCGAACCCAGGGCCTCAGGCATGCAAGGCAAGCGCTCTACCACTGAGCCACCTTCCCAGCCCCCCTGTAGAACTCTTAAGGTTAGAATTGTGATTTTTTCTTTTTAAAGGAAAGCTTGGACTATTAAAAGAAGTGAACAGAGACATCTGTCTCTCTGTCTTCCTTCTCCTCCCTCCCTTCCTCCCTTCCTTCCTCCCTTCCTCCTCCTCCCTCCCTCCCTCCCTCCCTTCTTCCCTCTTTCTTTTCCCCCTCTCTCTCCTTCCTTCCCTTTCTCTTCTGACTTTTTTCTCTGCCTCTCTCTCAGATATCCCACACATACACATATTATGTATGTATACACAGGTTTATGAGTATGTGTATGTGTCAGAATAAACAAAGTCAAATAAGCATATTGGGTTTATTTGTAGAAAAAAATTAACATAAAATTTTTGAAGGAGCTGAGTGCTGGTGGCTCACACCTGTAAACCTTAGCTACTCAGGAAGCTGAGATTTGAGGATCAAAGTATGAAGCTAAGCCAAGCAGGAAAGTCTGTGAGACTCTTATCTCCAATTAAACACCAAAAAAGACAGAAGTAAAGCTGTGGCTCAAGTGGGTAGATCACTAGCCTTGAGCAAAAAAAAACCCTTAGGGACAGCACACAGGCCCTGAGTTCAAGTCCCAGGACCTGGCCAAAAAAAGAGGAATAAAAATTTTCTCAGATGAATCAGTTTGGTTTTTGCTTTGACTCTCTATCCTACATGTCAAACACCCAGCTATGAAAAAATAACAAAAATTTGATTGATGTGTAGTAAGTCTGTTGACTATTGACAGGTAGTTTATTTTCTGATAAAAGCATGTGATCACAGGAGTGTTGTATGCTGAATGAAGGCTCTGGGACTTGGAAGCAGAGCCAGGCTTGGGCCTTGTAGCTTTAGGCTTATAGTAGATTCAAAAAGTACCAGCTGTGGTCCACCAAGGCCCACGTAGGGCCCCTGGGATTTGTATTGTGTTCTTTTTATTATTATTATTATTGTAAAAATACTGTACAGAGGTGACAGAGGTGTTAGAATTACATGGGCAAGATGAGTGAATTTCTTATCAAGCATTGTAGCCTCCTCCTTTGTTTTTCCTTCCCATCCCTTCCCATCCCCCCCCCCCCCTCCACAATTCTCCCCCCCACCTAAGTTGTAAAGTTCATTTTCGAACTAACAACTTGTACATCCCATTGTTGCAATGGGTCCACCTGTATCCCTATTTAAACGATTTGTTTTTTCCCTTCCCCTCCACAAATTATACCAACATCAAATACAGTGAAAGCAGGGGTTATACTGTCGGGGGTGGGGGACATACAAAGCAACAAAGAAATCATCTTATAAATATGTTACAAACAATCGCATGGAAAAAAAAACATTTGAATACATATCTTAGGGTTCATTTCCCTTTCATCAACTTATCTTCGCTTTTCTGCTTGACTCACACATATACTAGTTATTGCAAATAAGGAAAACCATGGGACCTATGTTTCTTTGGGCCTGACTTACTTCACTTAATACAATTTTTTCCAAGTCTTTCCATTTTGTATTGTGTTCTTGAGTGACATCTCACCAGATGTGGGATCTGTATCACCCAATAACGGCCATAATTACATACAGGAGAAACACAGAAATTTTGAGGCATGTCTCATCTAACTACTAAAACAAAAACTTAGAAAAGACCGAAGTCTTTAGTTTTTGATTATCTTTACATAGTTCTACAAAGAGTTTTCAACTCAGTCTATCAATTTATGAGTACAATACGTCCTGATCCATGTTACCCAGTCCATTGTTCTCCCCATCCCAATCCATTCTTTTAGTTTGAAAGATCGGAGTCATAATTTTAGAACAAAGATATTGAGTCTGCATTACAATCAAGTTTGCAAATGGTATTTCATTCTGAATTAATGAAATGTCAATATGAGAGAATATTTTTCTTGTATAAGTGTTAAAGGATATCTTCCACATTCTTACTCATCAGGTGTTCATGAAAATATTGTCTAGTTTTCTTAAAATGTCTCTATCTCATGTTGGTTGGATTTTCAATGTCTTGGTTAGTGTGAAGAGGATGGTAGAAATCAACTTCCTTTGTGTTCACAAGAAGTTGAGATCAAAGCGGGTCGCCCCAGTGTTGATTCGAGAAATAACTAGAAGAGTGAACCTGGAGGGGATCTTCCAGGCGGTGTACACTGCCGGAGTGGTTCTGCCGAAGCCAGTGGCCACATGCAGGTGAGGACACCCCATCCCTACTCAGGTCCTCCCTTCTCCACAGCTCAACCAGCCTCTGCCATTTTGCTCAGAAGAGTTCTCTCCTCTGGCCTAAACTCAGACACCATGCTGGCTTTCTGGGAATATGCGCATCACCTGTGGCAGAGATAGAGACTGTCATGCAGTTACCTGGTTTGTGATTTTAATAATTATTAAATTATTTAAATATAAATTTAATTAAATTTAAATTTATATTTAATAAAATATAAATTTAATTTAAAATAAATTTAAATGTAAATTATTTAAATAATTATTAAGTTTAATAATTGTTTAAATAATTTATTTAAATAATTATTAATTATTTAAATAATTATTAAATTATTCTGTTCAATTTGAGTGGTCTGTGTGCATGGTGATCTGCTGTCTAATTTTCTACACTGAGCTATTCCAAGGCTGATAATGATCGGTGGAAAACCCAGATGTGCTTGATTGCTAGAAGTAAGAGGAAGGCATAAACTCTGGTTCCATGACTAACTGCTTCCACTGTAATTGAGATCACAGATTGGTCCAGTGAGAAAAATATTCAGACTTCCTATTTTTAGGATATTGAGGGAGTTTTTATTTTTATGGACTGAAACAGGATGAAACTTCAAATAAACAGCATAAAAACTAAAAACATAAAATTAATATAACCTATTGTTACTTTTGTAAACAGGAAGAACAGACATTACCGATGTTTTATTATACATTACTTATCCAAGTCCCTACACATAAGAAATACAAAAGTGGGTGCCAGTGGCTCATACCTATAAGCCTAGCTACTCAGGAGGCTGAGATCTGAGGATCATGGTTCAAAGCCAGCCTGGGCAGGAAAATCTGTGAGACTCTTACCTCTAATTAACCACTAGAGCTGGGGAGGTGGCTCAGTGGTAGAGCACTCACCTTGAGCAAAAGAGCTCAGGGGCAGCCCCCAGGCTCTGAGTTCCAGCCCTACAACTGACCAAAAAAAACCACCAATCCAACAGCAACTAGGGATGCAAGACATTTTAGAAACAAAACTCATCATCTAGGAGGGGGGCTGGCAAAAAGCATTGTGCCCAGCACTGTGCCTAGCACAACATATGTATTGCATGAGTGTTTCTGGAACAACTCAGCTGACACAGAGCAGAAAGATACAGAGTTAAGAGATCAATTGGATTTTAAAGCCTTCATTGTCTGTTCCAGGTATTGGCATCGATCCCTAAATCCCAGAAAATTAGTAGAAGTGAAATTTTCTCACTTGAGTAGGAATATGACACTGCAGCGAACCATGAAGCTGTACAGACTTCCTGATGTAAGTAAGAACGATTGGCTGGAACTGTGGAAGCTCTGGGTACAGTGCAGGAAAGAATCCTCGGCAGCAGCCTAGAGTGGGCTCAGTGTGTCCAAGGACTGGAATA
The DNA here is from genome assembly GCF_000151885.1 of Dipodomys ordii. Taxonomy (NCBI): domain Eukaryota; kingdom Metazoa; phylum Chordata; class Mammalia; order Rodentia; family Heteromyidae; genus Dipodomys; species Dipodomys ordii. Next base: position 15,720,571 of record NW_012267240.1, read on the forward strand.
CATAGACGAGAAGATTGCCCAGAATGTGGAGGGTTTGCTTAGAAATACTAGTTGGCTTTTTTGGTTTTTGTTTTTCTTTTAAGAGTTTGTGATTGAGCTGGTCGCTCACGCCTGTAATCCTAGTTACTCAGGAGGCTGAGATCTGAGGATCATGGTTCAAAGCCAGCCTAGGTAGGAAAGTCCTTGAGACTCTTAACCTCTAAAAAGAAGTAGAGCTATGGGCTCCAGTGGTAGAGTACCAGCCTTGGTCAGAAACGCTCAGGAACATCAACCAGGCTCTGAGTTCAAGCCCCAGAACTGGCACAACACAAAAAAAAGGTTTGTAATTGAATGTGATTAAATGAAAAGTTTTCTCTTTCTTTCTCCATCTCACTCACTTTCTCTCTCTGTCTCTACATAATTGCTAAACAAGTCCATGCCACATTGTAGTTTTTTTCATATAGGATCTTTCACTAACATTTATATTGATCAAGCTGGCCTCAAATTGTAATTCTCTTATCTCCATTTCCTGGGTAGTAGCTGGGATTACAAGTATGAGCCACCATGCTTGGCCAAAGATAGCTCTCTCAAATATTTAAATGTACTGTATAGTCTGGGTTTTATTGTGGGCTTGGATGATATATTATTAATCTTTTGCCTCATAACACAGACGATCACAAACAGAAAAGCTTATAAAACAGTACGTTTTATTTCTTTTGTTTGTGCTGGGGATTGAACCCAGGACCTTAAGTATGGTGGGTGAGCACTCAACCACTGAGTGACATCCCAGCCCTTATTTCTCTTCAGGCTCCATGGGTGTGGGGCCCAGCCACTACTCACTCCAATGCGCCTGCTTCTGTGTCTCTTGTGAGGGGGTCGGCAGGAGTCAGCCAGGCTGGGGTCTCATCTGACTTAACTGGGTCAGTCAGGTTCATTTGGCTGTTGACAGGACTGGCTGGCGGGCCAAGGGCCTCAGTTGCTTGCAGGCTGCTGGAAACTTCCCTTGCTCGTTACCACATGATCTTCTCCATAGGGCAGCCTACACAGCATGGCAGCTTGAGAGGCCAGGGTCTTAACTAGCTTTTGGCAGGCTTCTCTTTCCACTTCCCCACTAGCTGGGATTAAAGACATGAGCTAAATTACATTTTTTTCCAATTGGATTGTGTAGTGTGTGAGTGTAGTGTGAGAATACTTCACCCGCAGAGCTGGTCCAGCACCCACCCCAGAGCCCCGGTTCCCTCAAATGCTGTTTCCTCAGGAAACATGGCTTCCCAACTTTTCCTTGTGTTTTGTTTTTTTTTAACTTTGAGTTGAGTATTTCCAAACAAAGTTGGAGAAGGATAGTGTCCCTTAAAGGTAAAGGAGTTTGAAGTAGATGAAAAAAAGGCACAAGGAGTCTCATTAACCTGCCAGGGTGCAGGCGAGGTTAGCCCTGTAAGGTAGTGCTTGCTCTAAGACACATAAGGTAGGGTCTTTGTTTAGTTGTATAGGTGATTGTTTTTAAATACTGTTTAACATCAAGTCTAACAATCATTGCTTACATCTCTGCTTTGAAATCTTGGCTCTGAAACAGTTCATACCATGTAGTTGGACCCATGACAATACTACTTCTGGGTTTTTGTTGTTGTTGTTTTTTTTTTTTTTTTTGGTCCGGTCGTGGGCCTGAACTCTGGGCCTAGGCGCTGTCCCTCAGCTCTTCAGCTCAAGGCTAGCGCTCTACCACTTGAGCCACAGCGCCACTTCCGGCTTTTTTCTTTTTGCTTATGTGGTGCTGAGGAATCGAACCTAGGGCCTCATGCATGTGAGGCAAGCACTCTACCACTGAGCCACCTTCCCAGCCCTGTTGTTGTTTTTATTCTTGTTGGGCCTGGGGCTGAACTCAGGGCCTGGGCCTTGAGCTTTTTTGCTCAAGGCTAGTGCTCTACCACTTGAGCCACAGCTCTACTTCTGGCTTTGGAAAAAAAGAGTCTCTTGGGCTTTCCTCACCTGCAATCGTTCTGCCACCAAGTAGACTGTAAAACGACGTGCCACATACTCTGGTGTTCTGGAAGTCGACCTGCCCCATGGGGACATTGTCTAAGCTGGTGTTTGCCCAGCTTTAATGTGTGCACAGTCCAGTCACCAGGCAATCTTGCTAGATGGCAGGTGTGTAACTGCATAGGTCTGAGCCGAGGTCCTACAGTTTCTGTATGTGTTACCTTCCTGGGGAGCCCACTTGGGACACAAAGTTCTTCTGCTCCCCTGGAATTTATACTTGCGGGTCTGCTTTATTTTCCTTGTAACAAGGTTACCAAGACTTCAGGTTTGAGGCCAATGGAACCAAAAGATATCAAAGCGGTTCAGGGATTGATCAACCGTTACCTGAAGCAGTTTCATCTGGCTCCGGTGATGGATGAGGAGGAAGTGGCCCACTGGTTCCTGCCCCAGGAGCACATCATCGACACGTTTGTAGTGGAGGTAAAGCTAGGGTAATAACTGGCGTGATGAAGCTCATATTCCGGAATGACCGGAGGGTGCTTTTCCTCCTCTTCCTCCTTGACTCTGGTTTCTGCTTACAATCCCTTGCCTTGGCTTCATCTCCTGCTTTTGCCTCCTGAGCTCTGGAATGACAGGGGTACATGTCCGGCCAAGACTGGCCTCCGTGTGTGTGTGGGGGGGAGGTACATGTCCGGCCAAGACTGGCCTCCGTGTGTGTGTGTGTGTGTGTGTGTCCGGCCAAGACTGGCCTCCGTGTGTGTGTGTGTGTGTGTGTGTCCGGCCAAGACTGGCCTCCGTGTGTGTGTGTGTGTGTGTCCGTGTGTGTGTGTGTGTGGTACATGTCCGGCCAAGACTGGCCTCCGTGTGTGTGTGTGTGTGTGTGTGTGTGTGTGTGTGTGTCCGGCCAAGACTGGCCTCCGTGTGTGTGTGTGTGTGTGTGATGTCCATCTTGGGGCTTGAACTAAGGGCCTGGGCTGTCTCTGAGCCTTTGTGCTCAAGGCTAGCACTCACTACTTGAGCCACAGCTAAGTGTGGATGCATTTATGAACAAAGGTTTACATACTGATGCTCTTCCCCTTTCTAATCTCAGCATCCAAAGAATTCTTGAGGATGCCGAAGGGTTTTTCTTTTTCTTTTTTCTTCTGGTTGTATATATAGGCAGCTTAGTTATCTTTTTTAATTTAGATTTTTATTGCTTTGTGTGAAAAAAATGACAGAGTGATAGCCAAAATCCATTGAATGTTTCTTAAGGAATATATTTTATTTGCAAAATGAATTAGTGTTTCTCACTGATTCACAATAAAATTAGTGAAAATAATCGTGCATGTTTGCAAATCTCATTAGTGTCTGACTTAATAGGAACCATTTGGGCATGTTCCACCACATCCAGCTATGGGATAGTGGGAAGCATGTGAGCTTTTTTGGCCCAGAAGGCCTTGAACCACTATCCTCCCTATTCTCAGCCTCCCAAGTAGCTAGGATAGCAGGTGTGCATGGCTATGCGTCTGTGGTCACTGTTCCATAGACAGTTGACGCATGAGTCAACATGAGAAATTCTTGTTGTCAGGGCAATTGTGCTTTCTAGGAACTTCATGCAAATCACTGACTGGGACTTCCCTTAAAGGTCTATGCAACTTTGTTCTCTTGGCTTTAGCCCAACACAACATCTGAGGCTCACACTGGGCTACAGAAAAGGAAATCTTGGCTTGTTGCTTTTTATGGGGAAGAGTGTTACCGTACACATTAGAGCTCACTGAGCTCCTCAGCTGGTTCCAAGCAAGTACTTACCTGACGTCATCTGTGCCCCCAGAGCCCCAGCGGGAGACTGACAGACTTCCTGAGTTTCTACACACTCCCCTCCACCATCATGCACCACCCCTCCCACAAGAGCCTCAAGGCCGCCTACTCCTTCTACAACATCCACACCGAGACGCCCCTGTTGGACCTCATGAGTGACGCGCTGGTCATTGCTAAGCTGGTGAGTGGGAGGCCTCTGTGTCTCGAGCTTCCTACCCATGTTCTTTCTTCAAAACTTTAGTGCCTGTTGTTTCCATTTCTTTCCTTGGAAGTTTTAGCAAGCATTCGTGTTAGTACAGGATAAACTAGGAAATAGACAAAAAAACATTTCCAGTTCCTCCTTTCTTCTCAGAAAGGCAGAGTTAAAGGACTGTCACTGTAAGTTTGGGGTTCAAGTAAGCAGTCACTGTATGGAATCAAATTCATAATGTAAACTTACCCTATTATTTTTCTGTTCCTTCAGTCTGTAAGTTAGGATAGCTGTTAAATTTTGCTGCAAATGGATGCTTTCCTTTAAAAAAGTTTTGAGTCAGCTGACAAGCATAGGTTTTGATGATAATTATTCATTTAAAACTGGAACTGGATTATCAAAATGATTTCCTTTTACTTGTCTGGAATTTGATCACTGAAAACAGGTGTTTTTTTGTTTTGTTTTTTGTTTTGTTTTTTTGGGGGGTCCGGTTATGGGGCCTGAACTCTGGGCCTGGGCACTGTCCCTCAGCTCTTCACCTCAAGGCTAGTGCTCTACCACTTGAGCCACAGCGCCACTTCGGGCTTTTTTCTTTTTGCTTATGTGGCGCTGAGGAATCGAACCCAGGGCCTCATGCATGCAAGGCAAGCGCTCTACCACTGAGCCACCTTCCCAGCCCTGAAAACAGGTTTTACAAATGTAGTGCTTTTGGGTTTTTGTTGTGGTTGTTGTGCAAGTCCTGGTGCTTGAACCTCAGAGCCTGGGCACTGTCCCTGAGCTTTTTTGCCCACGGCTAGCACTCTGCCACTTGAGCCACAGTATCATTTCTGGTTATTTGAAAATAAGAATCTCACACACTTTCCTGCCTGGGCTGCCTTTGAACCATGATCCTCAGATCTCAGCCCCCTAAATAGCTGGATTATGGACGTGAGCCACCCACTTCTGGCCAAATCTATTACTTTTTGGAAGCCCAAATCAGCATTATCTCCAGATTGCTCTTTTTCAGCAACCTCCCCAAAATGATCAATAATAAGTTATTTAAGGTCAAAACCTTGAGAAATAAAAACCTAGGTGCTTCTATATATTTTGAGGATTATCTAAGACTTTTACTTACTGTGTGTGTGTGTGTGTGTGTGTGTGTGTGTGTGTGTGTGTACACCTATGCTTACTCTCTTGCATAGTCCCACCCACCCCCACCCCCATGGCTGGCACTTGAGCCACACCTACTTCTGGCTTTTGCTGGTTAATTGGTGATAAGAGTCTCTTGAAATTGTCTGCCCAAGCAGGCTTTGAACTTCAATCCTCAGCTCCCAGCCATGAGTAGTTTAGGATGATAGGCATGAGACACTGGCACCTGTCTTACCTAATTTTTTTTTTTGTCAGTTGTGGGGCTTGAACTCAGGGCCTGGGCACTGTTGCTGAGCCACTTTGTGTTCAAGGCTAGCCCTCTACCACTTTGAACCACAGTGCCATTTCCAACTTTTGAGTGGTTAATTGGAGATAAGAGTCTCACAGGGACTTTTCTGCACAGGCTGGCTTTGAACTGTGATCCTCAAATCTCAGCCTCCTAAGTAGCTAGGATTATACATGAGCCACCAGTGCCCAGCTTACCTAGTAGTTTTAAAGAAATTAAATTTTTACTATGAAAAATTTCAATTGATTTTTCGGGATCAGCCCAAGAAAAACATGCTGTTACAGCTCTGTTTCCTGGGGAAATTGCTTCAGCTGAGTCAGGACTCAGAAAGGTCAGTAGTGAACGATCCTGGAGAAGGAACTGCGCAGACAGACATCTGAAACGGAAGTGCTCTTTTATCAGTGCCTGGTAGCCAGCTGTCAGACTCCATTTCTTGCTTCAGCATTTCTGAAATATCTTGCTGACTCCGTCAGATTGAACACTAGTGTTCACACAGTTTTGTACTTAGTTCCTGACCTGTACTTTATCCTGCAGACATCGAACTATGGCAAATGCATACTTGAGCTACTAGTAGAGGAATTATGTGGTACTAAATACACAAAGTAGAAAACAGTCCTTTGATGTATTAAATCCCTTTTAAATTGGCAGAAAGGATTCGATGTCTTCAATGCCCTAGATTTGATGGAGAATAAGACCTTCTTGGAAAAACTCAAGTTTGGTATTGGAGATGGAAATTTACAGTATTATTTGTACAACTGGAGGTGTCCAGGAACGGATTCTGAAAAGGTGAGAGTAGCCGGCTGAGGGTTTATGCGCACCGAATTCCCTGGCCAGTGCTCTACACTGGGAGGGAACTTTGGTCATGTTTGGTCTTACTGTTCCATTGCCTCCTTCCTCCAGGTTGGCCTTGTCCTCCAGTAGATGGATACAGTCATTTCTAGGACACTGACATCCTCCCTTGTTAATACTCTATTTAATGATTCCTGGAACTGCCATTCCAAAGAGAAATAAAGCACAAGTTCAGTGAAGTCATATAGTCAACAACAACCCTAACCGGAGAAAGCCTCACGTGGCCATCTATCTAGCTAGAATGTGGGGGGATATTATCCTTTCTTGGCTGTTTACCTGCCGAGGGACAAAGGGTTGAGAGAATGAATGTCCTCTAGTTTTCAGGCTTCCAGCTTTTCTGAGGAAGTAGGGTATTTCCCACTCTTGACGAATGGGACCTCTTCTGTGGACGGAGCCAAGTCCCAGCAGCTTGTGATGGAAGTCTGCAGCTGCGTGGAGATACACAGCGGCCTTTCTTGTTCGGTGGTGAGACACGTATGGAAACAGAACAGAAGAATAAAGGATCCATTTCGGGAGTTCTTGCCTTCCACAGTGCCCCTGGGATGGCCTGGATGGAGAAGCATGAAGCCTTGTGACAGTGTCCCAGGGGACAGGCACACTCAGGACTCCATAAGTAAAATGGCCAAATGGAGAAGCGCACAGCTTTGACCTTCAGCAGGCCGGTGGATGGTTTCAGAAGCAAGAGTTTAGAACCAATCTTAAATGTGTTTTCTGAGAGACCACGTACCTGTGACGGACCAGGCTTTTGCTGCCATTGGCAATCTCCAGTTCCTTCTTGGCAACATCAAGGATATGTGAGCAAAGGAAATAAAAGCTCTAACGTTCAAAATCAACACCCGGTGGCATTTATTAGTGCTGTCGGGACAATGGCAGTTTTGAACGTTCTTATTACTTATGCAGAGTTGCACATACTCCCCACATTACCGTGAAAACTGATGTGGTAATGGAAAGTGTCTCACTTGTAAATAAGTGTTCATGATTTTGTTACGGATGTTGTTTTTACCTAGAATTTGGAAAAAGAAAAAAAGTTTCACAATGACCGTCTACATGCGTATATGCCGGTGACTGAAGGGGAAATGCAGATGCTAAAGGCGTCAGATAGCACAATGTAGACCCAAATGCCTGTCCTGCACCAGTGCCTCTGCACTTCCTGTCCAGAGCCAGGACCTTAAGCATGATGGGAAATCCCTCATGTATACGTAATCAAACCCAACAATCCTATTTTATACCACACTGTGCCCACAAGTCTTTTCATGGCCCACAGACTAAATACAGCCTGTCACTTGCTGTTGGACAGCCCACCAGCTGGGTGATTTTTGTTGTTTTGCTTTTTTGTGCTATTCCTGGGCATTGAACTCAGGGCTTGGGTGGTGTTCCTTAGCTTTTTTTTTGGTCAGTTGTAGGGCTTGACCTCTGGGCCTGGGCACTGTCCCTCAGCTCTTCAGCGTAAGGCTAGTGCTCGACCACTTGAGCCACAGTATCACTTCTGATTTTCTGAGTGGTTTATTGGACATAAGAGTCTCACAGACTTTTCCACCTGGGCTGGCTTTGAACCACAATCCTCATTCAGATCTCACCGGCTTGTTCCTTTGCTTTTGTGCTCCAAGCTAGTACTCTGCCACTTGAACCACAACTCCACTTTAGGACTTTGCTACTCAGGCTGGCTTCAAACCACAATCCTCAGATCTCAGGCTCCTAAGTAGCTAGGATCACAGGCCTGAGCTACCAGTGCCCAGCTGTGAGTTTTTGGTATTCCCTCCTCCCCCACCCCCCAGTGATTGGCAGTAGTAAAAAAAATGAAAGACATTATTTTGTGACACATAATTATACCAAGTTTAGATTTCGGTATCCATGAGTAAGTGCTATTGGAAGATGGCCTTGCTATTATTACTTGTAGCTGCTTTACTCTACAAAGACAAGTTACTTTGCGGCAAGCTGGATGCCAGTGGCTCATACCTGTAGTCTCCTGAAGTCTTAGCTCCTCAGGAGGCTGAGATCTGAGTGAGAATCGCGGTTCAGAGACAGCACCAGCTCAAGTTCAAACCCTAGGACCTGCACCCAAAAAAAGTTGTAGCAGACCCTATGGCCCTTTCACACAGAGTTCATTATCCCTGAAGTCCAAGCTGCGGTGTCCTGTCCCACCCCTAGAGGGGGCACCTGGGTCCACAATGAGGCACAGCTGTTCTAAAAACCATCCAAGACCCCATTTCTGGTAGCTCAGGTCCAATTGCTGTTTTGGACTTTGAATCTCACTTTGCAGCCCAGACTGGTCTTACGATCCTCCTCCTGCTTCAGCTTCCTAGGTTGCTGGGGATTTCAGGTGGATAGTATGACACTGACACTGGGCTTCTACCATCCTTAATAGGAGAAAGGCTTCAGGAAACAAAACTACCAGATCATTGTAACATTACTTTTGGAGATGGGACCATTAAATTGCAAGATTTTTACTTACTCTGTAGTAATTAACTAATTCCTAAGCTCTACTTAGGAATTACACTCACAATTATGACATAAAATCTTAACACAAATTAGGTTTTCAAGTACCGCCAGTGAGCAATTTTGTCCTGAACAAACCTCATTTAGAGATTTTCTGTGAACTCCCAGTGCTAAAAGTTCATGTTCTTCTTCATTTTTTAAAATGTTTTTTATTGTGAAAATACTGTACAGAGGGGTTACAATTACATGGGCAAGGTAATGAGCACATTTCTTATCTAGCATTGTT
>NW_012267240.1:15730598-15788712 GCF_000151885.1 Dipodomys ordii
CACTGTCCCTCAGCTCTTCAGCTCAAGGCTAGCACTCTACCACTTGAGCCACAGTGCCACTTCCGGCTTTTTTCTTATGTGGTGCTGAGGAATTGAACCCAGGGCCTCAGGCATGCAAGGCAAGTGCTCTACCACTGAGCCACCTTCCCAGCCCCTGTCCCTGAGTTCTTTTGCACAAAGCTAGCACTCTACCACTTGAGCTACACCACCACTTCGAGCTTTTCCTGAGTAGTTTATTGGGGATAAGCCTCACAAACTTTCCTGCCTAGGCTGGACTTGGAACTGCAATCCTCAGATCTCAGCTTCCCAAGTAGCTAGGATTACAGGCATGAGCTGCCAGCACCTGGCTTCCCAGCCTTTTTTTTTTTTGCTGGTCTTGGGGCTTGAACTCTGGGCCTGGGCGCTGTCCTTCAGCTCTTCAGTTCAAGGCTAGCGCTCTACCACTTGAGCCACTGCGCCACTTCCAGTTTTCTGAGTGGCTTATTGGAGTCTGAGTTTCCTGGGCTGGCTTTTGAACCACAATCCTCAGATCTCAGCCTCCTGAGTAGCTAGAATTACAGGCGTGAGCCACCAGTGCCCGGTCCTAGCATAGTGTATGTTCAATTTCCATGGAAGTAAATTAACCACGTACAGTGAATGAATCCTTACTTACTAAGCTGGCTCTTCTCTATCCACATTAAGCCTTTGTCCCAAGTCTCTTTGTATGCCTACCTACAGAAAAAGCCAAATTGATCTTAAGAATATTTTTGTTTCTGGACACCATGTGTTGACTAGCTAGTAGGTAACAACTCTACTCCTCATGCCTACTAATCCTTCCATCCACAAGCTTAGACCTGTCTTCTGTGGCCCATTTCCCATGTAGGAAAGAAAAATGTCAAGTGTCTGAGCACCCATATGCTCACACGCATTGTACTAACCAAGCATGGGCATTACCTCCAATAAAGTTTTGTATTCATATTTTGGGATATTTTCTGCACTTAAAAGTGTTTTAAGTTGGGGGCTAGGAAAGTGGCTCAGTGGTAGAGTGCTTGCCTTGCGTGCATGAGGCCCTGGGTTTGATCCCTCAGCACCACATAAGCAGAAAAAGCTGGAAGTGGAGTTGTGGCTCAAGTGGTAAGAGTGCTATCCTTGAGCTGAAGAGCTGAGGGACAGCGCCCAGGCCCCAGAGTTCAGGCACCACAACTGACAAAAAGTTTTAAGTTTCACCATGCGTCATAGAAAAGACTCATACAGCCAGAAGAAACAGGCCACATCCTAAGAATACATAACTATTGTTTTATTACATCCTGTGAATATGTAACCAACACTTTATTACATCCTTTGTTACATCCTAAGGCTGCATAAATAACATTACATCCGAAGAGTACGTAACACTGCATTTGTTTTAGTGCTTCCTAATAAGGTATGAATGAACAATTCCTACTAGGGAATGAAGCTTCCTTTGGGATTACTTTGAAGTGGGTTTCTTATTTTTGGGTGGCTTCCTAACCTTATTAGGGTTAGGAATGAGTTTCTTCACTTTAAGGGGCTGCAAGGCGACACAGAAAGCCTCCCTCCCTTCCACAGATTTTCTCTTGCATTTTCCCAGGTCTTCAGATGAAGTTTCCAAACTCTCTTTGTATTGATTTTCTGAGGATTCGGTGTCACCATCTTCAGCAGCTCCGAGTCTGTCCGGCAACCATGGGACGTACAAGCTGGGCACCCTGGGGAGGATGGCTTTCACTTGCTCAGCGAAGTCGGCAGTGTTTTTCTTGAACCCCAAGGCCAGCAGGCATTTTAATCCCAAGGCGGGGGCCAATCTTTCACTGAGCCGGGGAACCTGACAGGCGGGAACGTCTCTGCTTAAGCTCAACTGGACCAAGTGGGAAGTAATGACGGCGGGTTTGACAGACTTGCACACCAGGACCAGGAGCAGCTCACCCCTTTCCAGGGCCTTGGTGACCTCGTTGACGCCAATAGCCAGTTGCCTCCTGATGTGCAAGGGTGACCACCCGGACACCTGCTGGCCAGCCTCAGGCTTCTCCTTGGGACCCTCACTTCCATCAACCCCTGAGCTGCATCTTTCTCTGCTCTGCTTCCTCCTTTTCTTGTGGTCCTCAACTTTCTGAAGTCCAACAGACACAAATCTGTCTTCGATAGTCTGCAGTATGAAGTACATGTCCTCTCTCTGCAGGGTGCTCCAGCAGATGGCGTACGGGTTGTTCAAGGATGTCTTCACCACCAGTGGTCTCGCCTTGCGCACAGATCCCCGCTGGGGTGCTTGAGGTGCCTCAGCCATCTTGAAAACCTTTCACAGGGAAGAAAAGTGAGCACAGGACAGCCCTATTAGCCTTGAGAGTGCCTGAGGAATCCAGAGCCAATGGAGGGAAGCACTCACTTCACTTCTCTCATTTGCTTCCTTTTATTGTTAGTGCAATGTGGTCTTCATGTTCAGGCAATGTGGGTATGTGTATTACTGCCTTTGTAATGAAACTTATGTGCTCATCCACTTCTGGCTGGGAATATGGCTCAAAGTGGCTAAGGTGCTTATCAACCAAGTGTGAGGCCCTGAGTTCAAAACCCAATACTGCCCCAAAATACATATATTCTCTACTTGCTCCTTACCTTTTTCTTTGCACTGTTGAGGATTGAGCCCACGGCCTTGGATATGACACACAAGTATTCTTCCACTGAGCTACACCCCTCGCCCCATGCAAAATGAATTAAGCTTATAGGTTTGGCATTTCTAAATTGCTTTCTAGTTCAGCTTAGTTCATTCAGCAAACATGCACGGAGCACCTCTAAGGGTGCAGCATATCCTACATCTGTTGGTAAATAAGACCCTACATATGCCAGCAGACCTTGTCACCTGTAAAGCACATGGAACTCCTAACTGATCATGGGGCTTGAACTCAGCCTGGGCACGGTCGGTCCCTCAGCTCTTCAGCTCAAGGCACTTGAACCACAAAGCCACTTCCAGTTTTCTGGTGGTTTACTGAAGATAAGAGTCTCACAGACTTTCCAGCCCAAGCTGGCTTTAAACCACGATCCTCAGATCTCAGCCATCTGAGTAGCTAGGATTACAGGCGTGAGCCATCAGCGCCTGACTTCAGAGTCAGCTTTTAAGAGCTAAGTACTCTAAACATTTGCTATACATGCAGGCATATTCTCTCATTGTATTCTCTCTCAACTAGCTAAGTGGCTGCCAATCTCATGAAAACCAGGGAAACGGAATGCAGTCCTTACAGGGGAACTTTTTTTTGTTTTTGTCGGCCGTGGGGCTTGAACCCTGGGCCTGGGCACTGTCCCTTCAGCTCTTCAGCTCAAGGCTTGCGCTCTACCACTTGAGCTACAGCACCACTTCCAAGGGGAACTATTATAGACCTCAGGTCTAAGGAACATATTCTGTTCATCCTCCTCCAAAGCAACTGCACATTCCTTTTTCTTCTCACTGTTTTCTTCCTTCCCTTCTTCCTAGGCTGAGAATGATTCACAGAGCCCTACTTGGCAATGTTCCTCTGCTGAGAAGCTCCAGACAAGACTCTGCTGCTGAAAAGCTAGCTAGCAGTGGAGTGGCTCTGAGCATGTATACTTCCTATGGGAACTGTTTTTTCTTTGCATGTAGTACTTGATTCTCTTTAACATTTCTATAGAATTCCCTAGTGTAAATGAGGAAATAACCCACTGCCCAAAGTCACTATTTTTGAGGGTTTTTTGGTTGGGGGGCTGGTTGAGGTTCGCAATTGCAGGGCTTGAACTCAGGACCTGGCCGCTGTCCCTGAGCTCTTTTGCTCAAGGCTAGTGCTCTACCGCTTTTAAGCCACAGCATTGCTTCTGGTTTTTTATTGCAACTTTGAACTGTGGATCCTCAGATATAAGCCTCCTAAGTAGCTAGGATTACAGGCATGAGCCATCAACCCCTGGCTTTTTTTCTTTCTCTTTCAGTCAGAGCTGTACCCCAACATTAACCTGTAGCTTCTGAAAATAGAGGGCTGTACCCCAACATTAACCTGTGGCTTCTGAAAATAGAGGGCTAAGGACATGGCTCAAGTGGCAGAGCTTCTGCCTAACAAGCACAAGGCACTGAGCTCAAAACTCCAGTACCCTGAGCAAAATCAAACCATACTGATGGTTGGTTCTCACCCCAGTGCTATGAACCAGAATATCTATAAGTATGGCCAAGTTATCTGGGATCATAAAAAGCTATCTGAATAACTTTTTACCACAAAGGGGTGGAGGCGTGGAAAGTCTGATATCACCTGGTCGCTGATCCTCCTGATCACCTTCCCATAGAAAACTTATCCTGGGGTGAGAGGTAAGAGGTAGTACTGGTCAAGTAAGTGCTGCCCACACAGCTGGAGACATCTACCAGAGCAGCTTCCTTTGATGCTGCCCCCTGGCAAGCCCTGCCCCATCTCAATAGCTCCTGCTCCCCTCAAGCTCAGGAAATCATCCAGAAACAAGGCAAGCTGCCCCTAGCAGCTGCCACCAGACTGTAAGAGACCAGGCACACAGGGGAAGAAGTGATGGGGAGCAAAACAAAATAGCCAGTGTTCTGGCCAGTCTGCAGGTCAGTTACTATGTTTCACCACCCAATCGGCATGCATGCAATAAATACTTACAATGGGTGTGCTCCGGAGCAGAGAAACAGCAAGAAAGGAATTAACTTTTCTGCTCTCTAAAATCTGGTGAGATAAAAGAATCAAAAAAGGTGGGAAAGCAGAAGCTCATGAACTATATAATACAATAAAAAGTACTGTTAAGAATAGCTTCAGCAGGGTACTAGTAGTTCATGCTTGTAAACCCTAGGTACTTAGGAGGCTTAGATATGAAGAACTTTGCTTCAAAGCTAGCCTAGACAGAAAAGTCTGCAAGTCTTCACCTCTAACCATCAAAAAGCAGGTTCAGAGGTATGGTCATACCTCTGGTATGGTATGGTAGAATGCCAAGACCAAGGCAAGGTATGTTTAGAGCTTAGTGTGGAAGCCTCTACTGGCTCTCGACATGCTGGCCCCATTTTCTACCAGCCTTTCTCCTTTCACACAAATTACACCCAGCTTTGGGCCTGTAGTATTTAACAAGGTCCCAGCTTCTCATCCCTGTGACTTTTTTTTGGGGGGGAGGGGGTGGAGGGTCAGTTGTGGGGCTTGAACTCTGGGCTTGGATGCTATCCTTGTGCTCTTCAGCTCAAGGCTAGATCTCTACCACTTGTGCACAGGGCCACTTCCGGTTTTCTAGTGGTTTATTGGAGATAAGAGTCTCACAGACTTTCCTGCCCGGGCTGGCTTTGAACTGTGATCCTCAGATCTCAGTCTCCTGAGCAGCTAGGATTATAGGCATGAGCCACCAGCGCCTGGCTATCCCTGTGTCTTTCTATCTTATTTCCTCTCCCTAGAATACTACACTTACCCTCGTTATCACACCACTCTTACTCATCAACAAGTATTTATGGATTATGAATGATGCATCAGGCCACAGTGTATTGAAAATGTTGGGCAAAACCAACTCACTGATCTCAGTGAGCATGGAGTCCATGAAGGCCTATCAACAGGTAAAACAATCAAAGATGCTGGGTTATAGGTGGCCTATGCCTATGATCCTAGCTACTTAGGAGTCTGAGAACCAGATGATCACAGTTCCAAGTCTGATGTTCCTGACACTGCCCAACACATAGCTGTCAGTCATCCTAAGATTAGGACTACCAAGCCACCCTGGGCAGAAAAGTGGGAGATGCCTACAGAGGGAAGTTGGACAGGGTGACTCACCTGTGATTCAGGGAAGAGAGTAAACGGAAAAGGTGGATTGGGGGTGAGACCCAAGCCCAAGCTTGGGGAAGGGAGACCCTAATCCTAAAAATTGCCAAAGGAAAACAAGGCTGGAAGCTTGCTGAAGATATCCGTGCCAGGTTAAGCCAGCATGAAGCCTGGGGGTCAAACCCAAATACTGCATTACAAGACGCCTTAGGGATGACAACGCCAGGGCCTAATTTAGGGCGTCGGGATAGGGAGGCCTTGAAGAAGCGATTTTGTAACTGCCTACCAAGGAGACTGTAACGCAGGGGGTGGGGGGCAGAATGAGAGGTGCTAACTAACCAATGTTGCTAGGGCAGAGCGCGAGCCTAAGAAACAGGCGAAGACATCCAGGCTGGTATTGACGCTGGCGAGGCTGCAGAGGATGCGATGGCGACGTCTAAGGCAAAGGTGTGGCAGGATTAGGAAGATGGAGCACAAAGGCAAGGCATTCTGCATGAGATTTAGCAGCACAGATCGATGTCCCCGGAGTAGTTCGGGTACGGAAGGGAAGTGGGAGACGGGGAGAAGACTAGAGGCGAATGCATCGGGTCCTGCGTTAGGAGGCAGGGCGGCTGCGGAGAGAGCAGGCCCAGAAGGAGCGGCTTCGCGCGACGATCGCCGGAGGCAGCATTCCCGGTCTGGGGTTAATTCCCTCCCTGTGCTCGGCCCACCCGGAGCAAGATCCCTTCCATCCCCTCCTATCCCCCCTACCCCGCCCCCCCAGCCTACCTGGGCGCCCACCACGAGCTCACGACCCGGGAGCCACAGCCGGAACCAGCATCTGCGCAGGACCCCGCCCCCGGTTGCGCATGCGCCTGCGCCGTAGACACGCCAGGGCGCGTGCGCAGAGCCCGCACCTCGCCGCTGCCCCGCCTTCCAAACAGGGTAGGCGTGGCGAGTTCGGGTCGTGGAAGCTGACTCTCGTGCTTTATCACTCTACGTCAGGTCCACCCCTAGGGGAAGTCTGGCCACAGTTATCACGCGACCTGAAACGAGGAGGCAAAGGCGATCGTAAAGCAAATCTGAATTTAGGATTCAACGTAGATGATGGGCAGACAGCCTAAAGCGGCCGTGCGCAAGCGCAGTCCCTGTCTCGCGATATCCTGCGGTTGCCAAGGTAACCTGCGGCTCGCGGTCTCTGCGCCTGATTGGTTGAGGAGCGACTGGAGCCTTGTTCCCTCTGAGCATCATTCCCCTCTAGTCTCTCGTCGGAGTTTCTACCGTGGGGCGCCTTGGGATCCTCGCCTCCTACCTCTTCTCGTTGGGGGCGCACAAAATCCCAACCCCTGGGCCTTTGTCCCTGTGTCCAGCGAATTCCTGCGGGTTGCCCAGCAACAGGATCATCAAATAAATGGGGGCTAAAGGGTTCGGTAAACCAAGTGCTCGCGGACAATAGGGAATCCCGGGCCCACTGAAAGAGAAGGGGTTTACTTAACTGGTCCGCAGCAGTGTTCCAGAACGTTGGACCTGGGCTGGGAAGGTGGCTCAGTGGTAGAGCGCTTGCCTTGCATGCATGAGGCCCTGGGTTTGATTCCTCAGCACCACATAAGCAAAAAGAAAAAAGCCGGAAGTGGCGCTGTGGTTCAAGTGGTAGAGCACTAGCCTTGAGCTGAAGAGCTAAGGGACAGCGCCCAGACCCAGAGTTCAGGACTATGACCGGACCCCACCCCCCCAAAAAAAAAATAAACCAGAATGTTCGACCAACTGTCTGCTCTAGTTGCCCACCCAAAATGGAGACAAATTTATGAACAGACGCTAGGTAATTGGGGACGATTGGTAAAATACTAGAATCTTAATTTAGAGACTGGAGTTTTTGTTGTTGTTGTTTTAATCTGTTGATCTACACTTAGTAAGAATTTGGAAGACAGAGGGTTGCTTCTGGCGTAGCCTAGGGAACCTCCTCCCTCCACCTTCCCTTCTTTTCCTCCTCCCTCTCTTCCTTCTTTCTTGTTCTGAGGATTGACCTGAGATCCCCAGTCTTGCAAGCAATCGATCCCTTGAGCCATGGTCCGAGTCGTTCTGTTTTTCAGTTTATTTTTGAAATGTGTGTGTATGTGCACACGCGCACACGCATGTTTTCCAATACTGGAGTGTGAAGTCAGGTTGTCTTGCTTCATAAGTATACCTCTACCACTTGCACAGTGCCTCTAGTCTGGCTTTTCGTTGATTAATTGGGATGGAGTCTTCGACACTTTTGCTTGAGCTAGTTTCTAACTTCAGTCCTCAGATCTCAGCCTCCTGAGTAGCTTGGATTAGAGAAGTGAACTGTAGGTGACTAGCTATTCTGGTTATTTTGCTCTTTGCCTGGGCCAGCCTGGAACATGATACACCTATTTATGCTTCCTACTGTAGCTGGGATGACAGGCCTATGTCTTGACCCCCAGCCTTTTCTTTCGAGGTGAGATCTCATGAACACTTTTGTCTAGATTGGCCTGGAAATGCAATCTTCCTTATCTTAGCCTCCCTCATAGCTCAATAACAGGTGCCAATCCTCATGCCTAGCTACTGGTTGAGATAGGGTCTCAAAAACGTTTTGCCTAGGCTGGCCTCAAACTTTGATTATCTTGATCTCAATTCCGAAGTAGCCAGGATCACAGGTGTGAGGTACTGTGCCAGGCTTTTCCCCTGTATTTTCCATTTTCAACACTTACTTGGTACTTAACCACAAAATTAATGAAATAAAAATCGTTACTTTGGGTCAAAGATTATTCCAAAGTTACACAGGAGAAAATACGACGTGATTAAAAAATACAATTAGATAATTAAGAAATAGGTTACAATGAGTGTGAGTGTATATGTAGATTTTTTGGGGGGGGCGGGGAGTTGGTCATGGTGCTTGAGCTCTGGGCCTGGGTACTGTCCCTGAGCTCTTCAGCTTAAGGCAAGCACTCTACCACTTAAGTCACAGTGCCATTTCCAGTTTTCTGGTGGTTAATTGGAGATAGAGTCTCATACACTTTCCTGTCTGGGCTGGCTTTGAACCACAACCCTCAGATCTCAGCCTCTTGAGTGACTAGGATTACAGGCATAAGCCACCGGCACCTGGCTTATATATAGATTTTTGTTTGCTTCAAAATTTCAATCATGTTAACTGAGCATTAGTGGCTCACATCCATAATCCTAGCAATTCAGGAAGCTGAGGTCTGAGCATCACAATTCAAAGCCAGCTTGGGCAGCTGTGAGACTCTTACGTCCAATTAACTACTAAACAAAAAGTAAGAAGTGAAGCTAAGGTTGAAGTGGCACAGCACTAGTCTTCAGCACAAAACCTCAGGGACAGCACCAAGGCCCTCAGTCCAAGATTCACGGCTGGCAAAGGAAAAAAATATGAGTTCCCTATGATAAGCTAAAAATGTCATGTAGTTCCCAAAACAAATACATATTCAAAGCTGGTATGGAGACTCTCATACACACATACATACACACCTGTAAATCCTAGCACTTAGGATACTAAAGCAGGAGGACCCTTAGTTCTAGGCCAGTCTCAGCCTGGACTACATAGGGATTCCAAGACATGAGCTTGGGCAATAGGACAAGATCTTAATTTAGTAAACAAGAAGGATGAAGAGGAAAAGGAGGAGGAGAAGGAGTCATCTAGAGAAATGGGAAGGACATTTCTATTTTTTCCTTTGAAGTTCCAGATTGATAACAGATTATCAGTCTTCCAGTTACATGGCTGGAGCTAGGTTACCCAGTTTGAAATCTTAATTTCATAACTAGCATATGGCCCTAGGTAATTAATTATCCTCTATGAGGTTATAAAAATAGTACCTATTATGGGGATTAGAAGAGCTGATCCATATAAACTGCTTAGCATTTTGCTGGGCCCATTGTAACTGCATAGTAAACTCAGTTGTGACAAATCCAGTGACAGCCATGGCAGAATTAAGTTAATAAAAAAATAAATATAGCTTCTATGATTTTAGGGCTTATGTTCTGTTTTAAGATGATAAAATTCTACAAGAATTTTTGCTAAAAATGAATAACTATATTTGAAAGGTCATTTCTCTCCCATTTGTATTGCATAAACATTTCAACCAAAAAACAAATCCAGCTTTAGCCAGGAGCTAATGGCTCATGCCTGTAATCCTAGCCACTCAGGAGGCTGAGATCAGAGGATTGTAGTTCAAAGCCAACCCTGGGTAGAAAGGTCTGTGACTCTAACAGCCAATAAACTAGTCAGAAAAAGCCAGAAGTGGCGCTGTGGCTCAAGTGGTAGAGTGCTAGCCTTGAGCAAAAGAAGCTCAAGGACAGTGCCCAGGCCCTGAGTTCAAGCTCCAGGACCTGCATAAAATCTGGCTTTTAACTCTTACAAATTTCATATTCCATACTGAATAATCCATTTTACTTTTAGTAATTACTGTTACTTTTTTATTAACAACTTACTTTATCCATTAAAATATCAGGGCTGGTCACCGGTGGCTCATGCCTATAAGCTACTCAGAGGCTAAGATCTAAGAATCTCAGTTTGAAGCCAGTCAGGGCAGACAATTCCATGAAATTGTTATATCCAAATAACCAGCAAAACTTGGAAGTGGAGGCATGGCTCAAGTGGTAGAGTTCAGTCCATGAGGACAAAAAGCTAAATTAGATTATCAGGCTCTGAGTTCAGGCCCCAATACAGGCAAATCAGGTGTTTGAATAACTTACAAACGTTTTGAATAACTTACAAAGGTTTTATTTTTTATAACAAATCTTCAATTTATTTGAAGCAATTTTAAGTTACAGCAATCACAAAAACCAGGGAATAGTCAGAAACGATGAAAGAATGATCAGGAGTACTGAATTTTTTTAATTTGTTTTTAACACTGTCATGACTTTATTCAAAACACAGTTGCACAAAAGTATTCAAAATTTTAAGGAGAGATTCTTGAAGAACTTAACACATTATATACATACTGCCATACAAAGAGCATTAAAACATGACCCAAAACTTCTACAAAATAAAAACCCACCCTTACTTATTTGCATGAAAATACCACCCACAGAGCTAAAGAAGTCTTAAAAGTTATCTTGAAAGGCTCTAAATGTAGTCTTCAAACCAAAGAACTCTAATTTTGACTGCACAATAGATGATTGATAAGTCAATATATAGATTTCATTTTAAAATAAGCATTTTATAATTGGCAGAGCATGTTTTAGGAATGAACACAGGCATTTCAATTGATAAAATTAGGAGAGAAAAATGTTCATCTTTTGGAGATTTCAATCTCTACCGCCAAATTTATCTCAAGTGTTTTATTTCAGTCAGTTGTGCAGCCTTTTTAGTTTGTCACAAACTTCATAAGTATTTTAAAACACTAAATTATATATCTTAAACAAAAAGGGAGTGACAGCAATACTGTACTCAGTGATTTGTGCCTGAGAGAGAAGCAGAGCATCAAATTTGTCAAAGCTGTCTTGAACATGGAGCCTCCATGACCAAAGGGAGATAGACTTGTCTACTGTTTTAGTTAGTAGCCATATAAGAAAGGACACACAACAATCACAAATATTTTTCTGTCTTTAACAGGCAAACAATTTGAAAATAAATCTCAATTTTCCTATCAATTTAGTTTCAAATATTCTTCCAACTGCCTACTATACTCCAGTGGGATACTTGATTATGCTTTAAAACTATAGATAGGAGGGGCTGGGAAGGTGGCTCAGTGGTAGAGCGCTTGCCTTGCATGCCTGAGGCCCTGGGTTCGATTCCTCAGCACCACATAAGCAAAAAGAAAAAAGCCGGAAGTGGCGCTGTGGCTCAAGTGGTAGAGCGCTATCCTTGAGCTGAAGAGCTGAGGGACAGCACCCAGGCCCAGAGTTCAGGCCCCACGACCGGACCAAAAACAACAACAACAAACAACAACTATAGATAGGAAATTAAAAGTTCTACTCAGAAAAGCTATAAATACTTTACAAGGTTAGTTTCCAACTCATTTGGAAAACCCGTTTAAAAAATCCACTGTCTCAAAAGGCTTTATTATATTAATTCTAGAATAGTTCTGTTGTTAAATTTGTATGCTTTGGGGCTGGGAAGGTGGCTCAGTGGTAGAGTGCTTGCCTTGCATTCATGAGGCCCTGCTTTCAATTCCTCAGCACCACATAAACAGTAAAAGCCAGAAGCAGAGCTATGGCTCAAGTGGTAGAGCACTACCCTTGAGGTGAAGAGCTGAGGGGCAGCCCCCAGAGTTCAGGCTCCACAACCAACGAAAAATAAAATAAAAAAATTAAAAATGTATATGCTTTTCCCAACAGTAATGGAAGATTCCAGATAATGAATTCAGGGTGATAAGTTGTGTCAGTAGCTATAAACTTTTAATGAAACAACTGCACATCCAATGAAAAATGCAACAGAAACTGAAATAGAAGAATGTAAAGGAATTGACCATCAGATTATTTCATGTATGTGTGGGTCCTGGGGCTTGAAATCAGGGCCTGGGCACTGTCCCTGACCTTTTATGCTCAAGGCTAGTGCTTTAATGCTTAAGTCATAGCTCCACTTCCAGCTTTTTGGTGGTTAATTAGAGATAAGAGTCTCACAGACTTTCTTGCTATGATCCTCCTGAATAGCTAGGATTACGGTCATGAGCCACTGGCACCTGGCAACCATTAGATCCCCCCTGCCCCCCACCCCCCAGGCCTTCTAACCTTTGCTCTATGTGTGTTCTTGCTATGTAATATATAATGACAATAGTTAAAAACACAGTCTTTTAAATCAGTTACAAGAATAGACTTTAATGATGAGCAGACTTCAGGTCTGTGAATGTGTGGGATTCCTGGGCGTCAAGCAATTTCTGGGTAACAGCATGAAGGGTTGTACCACACACCCATCCATCAGCCAGGAAGGAGGAAAAGAGCTTGATGGGATTTGACTGTTCATAATACTTGCACAATAGCAAACATAAAACTCTCTGTGAACCAAAGGCGGGATAACAGGTGTGGTGAGTGCTTTCTGTGCTCAGCACTCAATGGAATGTCAGCAGCTGGGTCTAGACCCGAACAGTAACCTGTACCCTGAGGTGAACAGGCTGGGAGAGGAGGAAGAGGATGCAGAATGGACAGGTCTCCACTGAACTGGGAAATGGACAATGAAGAAACATGTTGGTGAGTCTTTTAATAATCTGGTTTTTCCATATAGGACAGCAATTTGGAAGAAGAAAGTGCATTAAAAGGAGCTCATTAGAGAACATTCTAGACTAATAGAAAAAGATTGCAGTGTAGCTTTTCTTGTCTTTCATCTCCTTTTAATGTCAGAATGTCTCCTCTCTCAATGGCCACCCCTGGACTAATAGTTCTGCTCTGAGATTCATTTGTCCTGACACACACACACACACACACACTCACACACACACACACTGCCCAGAACATTTCTCTAAGATTTGTTTTTTAATCTTTTAGTTGGAAACAGACTCATTTCACCATAAAAATGTACTTTCTTTTTGTGTTGATATTATTTGGGGTGGTTCATCCGAAATGAGACTCAGGGATGTTCTTACTCCAGCTGGTTTCCAGCTGTGATGTTAGGATCTCAGCCTCCTGAATAAAATATATTTTCAAAGAGGAATAAAAATGAGAGTCAAATGCAAAGGTATCACATTAATTTTTTTTCTTGTTATTGTAAAGTCGGTGTACAGAAGGGGTATAGTTACACATGCCAGGTAAAGAGTACATTTCTTTTTGGATAATGGCACCCCTTTCCTCACTCTCTCCGTTTTTCCCTCCCATCCCACCTACAAGTTACGTAGTTAATTTTCAGCATAGTGTCTAGTGAGTACCATTGCTGCATTTGTTCACCCTTTGTCCCTCCATTTCTGTGCCCCCCGTACCCTCTCAAAGACAGATAAAAGAACAAGACAAAAAGAAAATAAAACAAAAATAACAACAAAGGAAGAAAACTCTATTTCCTGGAGTTCATTTCAGAAAATGTTATTTTTGTTTTTGCCGGTCGTGGGGCTTGAGCTAAATTATTTTATATGATCAGAGGCACATCACATTGTGCTTTTGGTTTCATCATCTAAGAATATCCTTTGGTCTCGCTGTGTGTATGGATGCCTAGAGTCCTGTATAACTTATCATTTTCTTTTTTTAATCAATGTTTGTTTTTCATATTTATCAGTTTATTTCTTTTTGTCAGTTTTAGGACTTGAACGCAGGGCCTGGGCACTGTCCCTGACCTGTTTGGTTCAAAGCTAGCATTCTACCATGTTGAGCCATAGCTCCACTTCTAGTTTTCTGCTGTTTAATTGGACATCCGAGTCTCATGGACTTTCTTGTCCAGGCTGGCTTTGAACCATGATCCTCAGATCTGAGCCTCTTGAGTAGCTAGGCTTACAGACCTGAGCCACCAGCGCCCGATTATCTTAGAGCAATTTAGATCTAGCTTCCTTAGCACGTTTCGGGGGCGGGGCTTCTTCTTTGACGTTGGAATTCACTCTCTTACAGGAGGTTTCTTTTCTCCCAGGCACCTTTCTCCGGAATCGGAAATGGACTCCTCTTAGGATCAGAGGATCATTTTCCCACCGCCCAGGTGGAAGAGAGAGGTTTCCAAGGAGAGGGAATCCCAACTGAAGTCCGGGTCCTGGGGAGACCTGAAAGCAACTCTGGAGAAAAGATAGGACGACGCGCTGGGAGCCAGTGGCTCACACCTGAGATCTCAGGATCAGGGTTCGAAGCCAGCCGGGACAGGTCAAATCCGTGAGACTCTTAAGAGCTGGAATTGAAGCTGTGACTCAAGCGATAGCCTTGAGTGGAAGAAAGTTCAGGGACAGCACCCAGGCCTTGAGTTCAAGTCGGCACACACTAAAAGGAGAAGGCCAGGGGTTGACGAAGAGTCCTCAGTGGTCTTTCCAGCGCCAGCAATGCTGGCCTTAAAGCCGGGGTTTCCCGGACCACCCCCCCCCCCCCCCCGGGCTGGAGCCCCACCCGCCCCGCCCCGCCCCACCAAAAGCCGCCCTTCAACTCCGCCAGCCAATGAGAGCCAGCCTGGCTCGGAGCTCAGCCAATGGGAGCAGCCGGGAGCGTAGAGCTGTCCCCTTAAGGAGCAGCCCGCCGCGGAGTCCCAGCGCTCAGAGCGCGGTGGCTGCCCGGATCCATCACCATGTCTCTGCAGGTAACGGGGACGACCGTGGGGGAGGGATGCTCGGGCCCAGAACCGTGCCCATGGGGCAAGACAGGGCGAGACCACCCCTGGGCAGCTGCTACTAGCCTTCCTCGCCCCCCCCCCGCCAGGAGTCCCCAAAGGCGACCCTAAGGTCAGTCCCACACCTGTCCAGGGGCCCCTTTGATTGCACCGTAGACTGCAAGGTGCCATCTGTTGACAAGCAGCCAGGTCCTCCATGGTAACGCTTCTGGGCCCCAAGGACCGGTTTAAATTACCGAGTGGAAAATCAACCCAGGCAGAGCACAGGGAGCCCAACTCCACCCCGTTCCTTCCATCTCGGGGAGACCACGGCCCCGGTGAAGATCTGACTCTGAAATAACGCTCGATTGACTTGCCCACTGTGGGACCCTTTGGGAAAGAGAACAAACGTGAAGAAATAACCATCAGGAATCCCTTCGCCCTAGCACTAAGCGCTACTATCAGGATAGATGAGTTCCTTGTATTGTTGTCCTGTGCCTCTGGTGCCTCGATTGTGCACGGAATACAGCTGTGATCCTTTTGCAACAGCTTTGTTTCGGTACCTACCTCTATTCTGAACAATTTCTTATCGTTAAACATTCTGCTAAAATATAAATTTTTCAATGTGTAACATGTTCTGGAATGAGCAAACTTAATTTCTTCAAGTAAGATGTTATCTTGTAGAAGACGCTAAAAACATGTATTTCAGAGTTGTGGGAGAGTGATTCATGCCTATAATGTCAGCTACTTGGGAGACAGAGATATGAGGATTGAGATTCAAAGCCAGCCCAGACAGGAAAGTCTGTAAGACTCTTGTCTCCAATCAACCACCAAAAAGCCAGAAGTGAACCTGTAGCTCAAATGGTGGAACACCAACCAGCCTTGAGCAAAATGCACCCAGATCTACACACACACACACACACACACAGAGTTGTGAAAGTTCAATCCTATGCCATACCCCTTCTTAGCCTGTGACATTGTTACTTGAAGAGATGGTGACATGGGCATTTAAAACAGTAGCTGGCATAGAATAAGCTTGTTGAGCATTTAAATATCTTCATATATGTGAGTCAAGTTCAAGTCACTTTGAACTTATTTAAAATCCAAAGACCTGAATAGTTAATTTGTTTGTTTTTGTGCCAGTCCTGGGGCTAGAGAACTCTACTTAAGGCCTGGATGCTGTCTCTAAGCTTCTTTTGCTCAAGGCTAACACTCTACCACTAAGAGCCAGAGTTTCACTTCCAGCTGTTTTGGTAGTTAATTGGAGATAAGAGTCTCAGACTTTCTTGCCCTGGTTGGCTTTGAATCACAATCCTTAGATCTCAGCCTCTTCAGTAGCTAGGATAACAGGTTTTAGCCACTGGCACCTAGCTTTTATTTCTTTATTCTAGAGGAAGTAGACTGGCAGACTCTTCTGGAAGCAACAAAGCAAATGGAATTGCTAATTCAGCTATCATTTCCCAATCTAATATGGAAATTACAATATGTTTGTTTACTTTTGTCAGCAGAGCTTTTAGGAGAAATTGGCAGCCATCCTAACTGGACGTGTTTCCTTCCTATGTGATGCTGCGAAATCACTCAGTGAGGTTAAAATTCCTCAACAAATTAATGAACCCATACCCACCCCACACACATGAAAGTTAGCAACCAGAGACTCGTCCAGCACTTTGTTCAAAGTAAACAGCAATATGTAGTTAAAGCGGTGTCTCACCTGTGTAATACTTCTCTGATCCTCCTAAGACCTACCCACTCATCAATCCATCCAACAAGGACAGGGCTCAGGTCAGGCTCTAGCCACCTACCAGCAGTCTGCCAGGCTTGGCTGGAGGTAGATACAAGGTGAATACTTATGCATGCTCTTAGTTATGAAATATGTGGGGTAATAATCAAAGACAAGCATACCAGCCTGTATGTTGAGTTCTAGTAAACTTCAGCCAGCCTAGAGCAGCTTTTCCTGGCCCTTGTCAGCTGAAGAAAACCAGCACCTGCTCCAGACTTGGCAAAGCACCATCTCACTGCTCCATCTCCTGTCTCCGGAGGCTGAGATCTAAGAATTGTGGTTTGAAGCCCAGGCAAGAAAGCTCATGAGACTCTTATTTCCAAATAAGCACTAAAAAAGCCAAAAGTAGAGTGATGGCTCAAATGGTAGAGTGCTAGCCTTGAGAAAAAAAAATCACGGACAGTACCCAAGCCCTGAGTTCAAGCCCTTGGATGGGTACCAAAAGCAGAGGAGGAGGAAGAGGAGGGGGAGGAGGAGGAAGAGGAGAAGGAGGAGGAGATATTTGCATTCTGTGTGTAATACTAATAATATACCCTCACCCCAAGACTGAGACAAATGAAGCATCTCTTATCTAAAATTCTTGGCATCAAGGTATTTCAGACTTTTGATTTTCTCTCTTCAGACTTTGGAATATTTGCCTGCGCACACAATGGCTTAGGGATGGGCCACAAGCCTAAACGTGGAATCAAATCTGTGTGTGTTACACACGCACCTTATCCACATATAGAGTCCTATAGAATATTGTCCCCACAGGTATACTTTGATGTGATGACAGATGTGGAATGTTCCATTTGTGACATCATGTCAACATTCAAAAAGTTTCCAGTTTGGGAACATTTCAGATGTAGGGATTTTGGGTTTAGGGATGGCTCCGCTCCATCTGCAGTGGCATTTGCTTGCTCGCTTGTGTGCTTTCTCCTCTGAAGCAGCATCTCAGAGGAGACAGGTGCCTGGGGTAGAAGTCCCACAGCAGTGTGCCTCGAAGTTGAATTCAGACCTGAGTGTGTGTGTGTGCGCGCGCGCACGCCCATGCGCATAAAGCCAGTGTTTCCCCTCCTCACCTGCCCCCCCCCCCATAGCAGCGGGTTCAGGTTCATAGTGTATAGAGAGGAAAAGACCTGGGGTTGCAGGAAGGGAAAGAGGGACCAAGGGAGAGGGGTGCTCAGCACTGCTCTGAAATGGGGTTCCCTAAATGGAGGGGGAGGGGGAAGAGGATGCCTGAAATAGCAGGGGAAATGGTGTCAGGGCCTTGTTCTTTTATAGAGGACCACAAGACATTCCCTAGGTGACTTTAGATTTCGTGGTCCTGAAAGTATGAAGAACAGCTTTCCACAAGCTCCTTCCTGAAACACAGGGAGCTTACGTGGCTTTGGAGAAACCTTAGAATGCTAATCAAGGCTTGGCTTTGCCAAAAGAGAGTTGAGCTGGTGTTACTGGAGAATGGTGTGGGACAGGACTCAGCAACCAGAACCCCTGAGATAGGATGTACCCAAACAAGACGATCCTGCCTCTCCTGAGTGGCCCTGCCCTGCCCTGTCCTGGGTAGCACCAACTAGCACTTTCATTTTGTTCTTACTATAGACACACAATACATGCATGTAATAGAAAACTGGGAGAATCTAAAAGTTTTTTTTAAAAGAAAACAGGCAACTTACCAATAATCAGAGGCAATTACGGATGACCTCGTTCAACATATTTATTTCTAGTTTGTATTATTTTTCTGGACAATGTTTAAAATGGAAGGCATAGAAACAATTATAGGGTTTAGTTTTGGTTAAACCATAAATGGAAAGGGTTTTGAACGTCTTGCTTCATTGTACTAAGTTTCTCAGATTTTTCTAGAACTAGTACTCCTCCAAAAAAAGCCTGTGTGTGTGTGTGCGTGTGTGTGTTTGCATGTATATGCGGGTGCATACATAGTACTCGTGCTTGAACTTAGAGCCTGAGCACTGTCCTTTGCCTTTTTTGCTCAAGGTTGGCACTTTAACCACCTGAACCACAGTTCCACTTCTGGCTTCTTTGATGGTTAACAAAGAATTACATGGATTTTTCTGCCTGAGCTGGCTTTGGCCCACAATTCTCAGATCTCAGCCTCCAGAGTAGCTAGAATTTCTAAGAGCCTTATAGCAAAAAAAAAAAGTAGCTAAACTTTATTGAGCAGTTGCCCTATGCCAGGTACTTTATTTGTAAGTACTTTACCTGTATTACCTGCCCTATGCCAGGTACTTCATTTGTAAGTACTTTACCTGGCCCAGATTGGACTCAAATACATCATCCTCCTGCATTTATCTCCCAAGATCTGGGATTACAAGTGTACACCACCAAAGTTTGGCTTAAGTCTCCAGTGTTTTTTTTATAGTGATGGAAAGCCAATTAACACAGTTTTTTGTTTTTGTTTTGTCGGTCATGGGGTTTGAGCTCTGGGTCTGGGTGCTATCCCTCAGCTCTTCAGCTCAAGGTGAGCACTCTACCAATTGAGCCACAGCACCACTTCCGGTTTTCTAGTGGTTTATTGGAGATAAGAGTTTCAAGGACTTTCCTGCTTGGGCTGGCTTTGAACCACAATCCTCAGATCTCAGCCCCTGAGTAGCTAGGATTACAGGAGTAAGCCTGTAACATCAGTTTAACACAGCTTTTCAGTGTTTGCCCACGATAGGGCAGACAGCATTTCCTATTTAGACATATTCGTATACAAAGTTCTGTTAATCAGTTCAAAGGAGATAAACAGCTTCTCATTTGTGGAAATCAGTTAAAGTAAGTCTAACAGGTTTTGGGTTCTGTGCAGAAAGGAATGACAAGCATTCAACTACGTGAGGAATCTTTCTTTGGAAACTAGTTAGTGCTCTAACTAGTGGCTGAGACTGTAGAACATGGGTACACAAGCACTGACGGGCACCAGGGGGTATACCAGGAACCTAGTGTGGTAAAGTCAGCATTTAGGAAGAAGAGGAAGATGGTATTCATCAAAACATCTATCTTGGTCATAAGACCTTTTGAAAAATTAGTAAATTGGAACCTGTTCAATAATAAGAATGTTACTTTGAGCCAGGCACCAGTGGCTTGCATCTGTAATCCTAGCTAGTCAGGAGGCTGAGAGCTAAGGAGGATCATGGTTCAAAGCCAGTTGGAGAGAAAAGCCCATCTCCAAAGTAACTGGTAAGAAACCTGGCTGAGGTTATGACTCAAGTGTAGAGGACCATGTAAGCAAGCAAACCAAGGGAGTGCAAAACCCTGAGTTCCAAACTCAAAGAACTTTGTCAGGTAAGTAACAAGAAATGTACTTAAGAATCCAAATAAATTAGGATAATTATGGGGAAAGCAGACTAGTAATTGTTCAATTCTACTGGCAACATCTCTCTTCTCTGAGTTGCGTGAACAGCTAGAAATCATGATGGGTATACATAACGTTAGCAAATACACTCTGGGCTTCCTTTTGTGTTTGTGTCTTTGTTTCTCGCACTAGGCTGACTTTGACAGGGCCACGGAAGACGTGAGGAAACTGAAAACAAGACCAGAGGATGAAGAACTGAAGGAACTCTATGGGCTTTACAAACAAGCTATCATTGGAGACATTAATATTGGTATCATATCATCACTTTAAGAAACACTCACATGATTGGCTTGACCAATGTTGCTATGTGTGCACAGCACAAAATCCACCTGACCACCTGTCTCTTCTCTTGGCAGCGTGTCCAGTCATGCTAGACTTGAAGGGCAAAGCCAAATGGGAAGCCTGGAGCCTTCAAAAAGGTGCTTAACTCTGAAATCCAGTTCCAAAAGCCCTTCTCAACCTCCCATGGTACAATCAAGGAGATAACCTGTTTGTCTCTTTCCAGGGCTATCCAAGGAAGATGCCATGACTGCCTATGTTTCTAAAGCAAAAGAGCTGATAGAAAAATACGGAATTTAGAATCGAGCATAGGATAAATGTTCACGGTGGTGTCAGAACCTGGCATTTAGGGGGAAATGGGTGGTGAACTCTGTAAATTGGGTGTATCTTTGCTCTTTGTGTGAACTATAATGCTTAGGATTATCTGGAAACTACAGATAGTTAACTGAACTCGACTACTTAAGCCAGGTGATTTTAAAAGTTCTTTTAAAGAGAATTGTTATTCTGGACTATGTAGATAAAAACTTGAACAAAGATGACTTATTTGGCTTATTTGTGCATCTATAATGAGCTAGTGCTATTGAAGCAATAAAAACGGTTTATTAAGATTAATAGGTGCTGGCTAGGTGCCCATGGTTCACGCCTGTAGTCCTAGCTACTCAGGAGGCTGAGTTCTGACGATCACAGTCCAAAGCCAGCCCAGGCAGAAAAGTCCATCAGACTCTTCTTTTTCTTCTTTTTTTTCTTGGTGGCTGTGAGACTTGAACTCAGGGTCTGAGCTCTGTCTCTGAGTGATTGTGCTCAAGCCAGTGCTCTACCACTTTGAGCCATAGCTCCACTTCTGGTTTTTTGGTGGTTAATTGAAGAGTAGAGTCTCATGGACTTTCCTGCCCCAGCTAGCTTTGAACTGTGATTCTCAAATCTCAGCCTCCTGAGTAGTTAGAATTACAGGCGTGAGCCACCAGCGCCCAGCAAGCCCATGAGATTCTCATCTTGAGCAAAAAAACCTCAAGAGACAGTGCCTAGGTCTGAGTTCAAAAGGATTGGCACATACACGCACACACACACACACACACACACACACACACACATTAATGGGATCTGAGTGTAGTGATACATGTCTGTTGTCCCAGCACTCAGGAGGTTGAGATAGGAGGGTCACATTTGAAACCAACCTGGAGTACATAGTGAGACACTGCCTCAGAAAACAAAGGAATCAATAGCAAGATGACGCCTCTGATCACCTTGAAGGGATAGGTATTCCTGATTCCACTTCTTACCCCATGACTTCCTATTAGATGATTTGGGAACATTTCTTTTATTTATTTTTTGATCCGGTTGTGGGGCCTGAACTGTGGGCCTGGGCGCTGTCCCTCAGCTCTTCAGCTCAAGGCTAGCCCTCTACCACTTGAGCCACAGTGCCACTTCCGGCTTTTTTTTCTGCTTATGTGGTGCTGAGGAATCGAACCCAGGGCCTCATGCATGCAAGGCAAGCGCTCTACCACTGAGCCACCTTCCCAGCCCGGGGACATTTCTTAACCTGTTAAGCCTTGTCTGTACTTACTAGTAAAGTGAGTCAGTGTTGTCAAGCCTTACCTGTAGAAGGAAAAAAGTGTTACTTCCACCGAGTTTTTGCAAGGATTACATGCTATAAAAATAAACGAATGCTATATAGCACAAATAAGCTGAACTGGTTTTCTAAGATACCTATGGGACAGTAGTCTGCTTGCCTGGGATGTACAAGGCCCTGAGTTCCATCCTTAGTACCACGATAGAAAGAAAGGAAAGAAAAGAAAAGAAAAGGGAAAAAGGGTAAAGAAAGAATGAAGGAAGAAAAGGAAAGAAAGAAAAAAGAGAAAAAAGAAATGGAAAGACGAAATATGTTTTATCTATGGCTCTTCAAAGAAAGAAAAGCCCACACCAAGAAATAGCTATTTTTTTTTGAAAACTTTTATGTATGAGATAAATAGACCACTAAGATGTAATGCTGGGTTCTGGTGGCTCAAACCTATAATCTTAGCTACTCAGGAGGCTGAGTTCTGAGGATCTCAGTTTGAAGCTAGCTCACACAGAGAAATCCAAGAGGCTCTTACCTCCAATTACCCAGCATAAATCCAGAAATAAGGTATGGCTCAAGTGGTACAGTGCCAGATGTGAGCAAATAAGCTGAAAAAGAATGTGAAGCTCTGGGCTGGGAAGGTGGCTCAGTGGTAGAGCACTTGCCTTGCATGCATGAGGCCCTGGGTTCGATTCCTCAGCACCACATAAGCAGAAAAAAAAGCCAGAAGTGGAGCTGTGGCTCAAGTGGTAGAGTGCTAGCCTTGAGCTGAAGAGCTGAGGGACAGCACCCAGGCCTAGAGTTCAGGCCCCACGACCGGACCTCCCCCTCCCCCCCAAAAAAGAATGTGAAACTCTGAGTTAATGCTTCAGTACCCAGTAACAGTGGGGGGGGGGAAGTTATCAAGTGATAAATTATGCCACTGCTGTGTTCCTGTGTTCATTTGTAGTCTAGGGTATAATACTGCCCACCATTCAGTCTTTTGACAGTTCAAAAGTTCTTTGAAAGAAGATAATCCCATATTAACTACTAAAACCTACTTGAGCGCTGGTGGCTCACACCTGCAATCCTAGCTACTCAGGAAACTGAGATCTGAGGATCACGGTTCAAAGCCAGTCCAGGCAGGAAAGTGCGTGGAGACCCTTATCTCCAATAAGCCACTAGAAAACCGGAAGTGGCACTGTGGCTCAAGTGGTAGAGTGCTTGCCTTGAGCTGAAGAGCTGAGCGACAGTGCCCAGGCCCAGAGTTCAAGCCCTACAACCAAAACAAAAACAAAACCTACTTGAGATCTCAGAATAAAAATCTCTCCCTTCTTTCTTCCCTGCATCTGAGTTCAGGGTTGGTATGGAAGACGGACTTGGCTTTGCTTAAAAGAAAAATAAACTCTACATGCTTAGAAAAAGAATAACAACAACAAAACACCTTCTACGTGTATGAGAAGAATTTCCAGAAAATTATGTGGGGTACAAAAAAACAATCTGAAAATGTTGTGATTCTGTGACTTGGTTTCCCACTGCTGTGACAGAATACCAATGCTAAACAATCTGAGGACAGGCTTGTCTGGGCTGAAAAGTTTGGAATGGTCAGTCTATACTCATGTGATCCTGTTGTCTTCAGACTACAGTGAGGCCGAGAATCATGGACGGAGGATGCTACTCACCTCATTTTAGCCAGGAAAGAAGAGAAAGGAAAGTATGGGCTGTTAATAGCCCCTTCAAGAGCACTCCCTCCCCCACCAATGACCCACTAGGCCACACCTCCCTCCAGTGCCACAGGCTGGAGACAGAAGACTTGAACATATGGTCATAAAAGGACAACTAAGACCCAAAGCATAGCAATGCTATACAATTCGACTTACAGCTCAGTCATGAAATGGCAACACAGGGCTCCACAGGGCTCTCCCCTGTGGTCCTAGAATATTCTGTGTCTTGTCTGTAGCAGTCAATACCTTAGGTGAAATATTACACTATAGTTTGGACAAGGATATAAAGCTATAATGGAGCCAGGCACCAGTGGCTTGTGTCCATGAGCATAGCTACTCAGGAGGCTAAGATCTGGGGATCGCAGTTCAAAGACAGCCCAAACAGGAAAGTTCATAAGACTCTTATCTCCAATAAGTTACCAAAAAAACTAGATGTAGAGGTGTGGCTCCAGTGGTAGAGCACTAGTAGACTTGAGCAGAGACAGCACTCAGGCTTTGAGTTCAAGCCCCAGGACCAGCAACAACAAAAAAAATATACTAGGATCCCTGTATTAATTCTTACAATTGCATGAATCTGTATTTGTGTCAAGTTTAATTAAAAGACAATCAAAGTTGATTTCTTATCAATCAAATCAGTTTTTTAGGAAGCTAGATTCTCTTGGAGCCAAAATAGCTCAGCTGGGAGAGCATTAGCTAGATTCTCATGGTGTGTGTGTGTGTGTGTGTGTGTGTGTGTGTGTGTGTGTGTGTGTGTGTGAGAGATGGTTCTAGGGCTTGAACTCTGGGCCTGGAAAGTGTCTCTAAGCAATCTACGCAGTCTTGCTGAGTCTCTTAGGAGACTCTCATTTGGAAGACTTAAACAACTTTTAAGGTAATAATAATCAGTTTAAATACTTTCATACAAATCCTTCAGAGGAGGCTCAAACTAAAATGTTTACAGAGGCAACATTTAACATAATGTGATTGAGGCATGTGTGTGTGTGTGTGTGTGTGTGTGTGTGTGTGTGTGTGTCCTGGGTCTTGAACTCAGGGTTTTGGTGCTCTCCTTCAGCTTTTTCACTCAAGGCTAGCACTTTACCACTTCTGGCTTTTTGTTGGTTGATTGGAGTTAAGAGTCTCACAGACTTGCCAGGCACTGGTGGCTCACGCCTGTAATCCTAGCTACTCAGGAGGCTGAGATCTGAGGATCACGGTTCAAAGCCATCCCGGGCAGGAAAGCCCGTGAGACTCCTATCTCCAATAAACCACCAGAAAACTGGAAGTGGTGCTGTAGCTCAAGTGGTAGAGCGTTCGCCTTGAGCTGAAGAGCTGAGGGACAGCGCCCAGGCCCAGAGTTCAAGCCCCACGACCCACAAAAAAAAAAAAAAAGAGTCTCACAGACTTTCCTGCCAGTACTGGCTTTGAACTGTAATCCTTAGATCTCAGCCTCCTGAGTAGTCAGAATTACAGGCATGAACCATTGACTTGGTTCAAGGCTATTTCGAAGTCAAGTTTATTATGTGAAGTCTAACTCAAAAAGCCTCCCAATAGTTCATTTTGTATTATTTGTACTTTGTTAAAAAGTGAGATAAATTCTGGAAAATGTCTCTTTATATGCTTTTCTTAATCTTAGCCACTAAGACCCTACATAACGTTACTTTGAGATAGTGACAAAACCAGGAATTGAGGTTTGAGGATTGTACACATATTGATGCTTCAAAAGTTAATGCTTTAATATACAATTCTAAGCAGTGTAGGCTGTAAGGAAGAGACATCAATCACATTAAACGGCGGACTTTATTGTAAAGATCTGTGAGAAAGAAGGAAAATGGTGAAAGTGAATTGCACTAATCAGACACAGGATGGGAATTGACAAGAGTTCGAGGGTCAGACAGCTCTGGTGAACACAGTGGCTCTTTGTTCCCTGCCGCAGGCATCCGGGGAACTCATTGGGAGGTGCTCTGCCATTGTGTTGATCATCCAATCCTCCCTATTCCTGCTTTTCATTTTCTCTTCATTCTTCGTGGTCTATCGCTGCTTTGCTTTCTCCCTACATCAAGTTATTTCAGAGTAAGGCTGAGAGAGTCTTTGCCATATGCTTGACTACTCTCTACCACACAGGCTAGCCTGTACCTCGTTTGTCCTAAGGAGGACTATCATCAATGGAGATGGCACAATATGGAGTCTTGAACTCAGGACCTCACATCCTCCTTCAGTTTTTGTGCTCACAACTAGGGGGTCTGCATCTTTTAATAAAGCATTAATTATATTTTCTTATTAAATGGCACTCTTGTATATTTTTTAAAATTAGGCAAGCTTTAAACCATAGTATATCAGTGAAGCTGTAATTAATAGCAAGCATTCCTCCTGCCAGTCATTTTCACCACTGAAGTAACTGAAGAAGTTGGGGGGAATGGAGTTCAGTGGCAGTGTTTGCCTATCATGCAGAAAGCCCTGGAATTTGATCCCCGGTGCATGCACGTGCACACACACAAACTGAGCCAGGCATTGGTGGCTCATGCTTGTAATCCCAGCCACTCAGGAAGCTGAAATACAAAGCTAGTACAAAGCTAGCCCAGGCAGGGAAGTCTGTGAGACTCTTATCTCCAATTAATCACCAGAAGTGGAGCCATGACTCAAAGTGGTAGAGTGCAAGGTTTGAATGAAAGAACTCAGGGACAGCAAGCAAGCAAGAAAGAAACTTGAAGGAAAAAAATAAATTATCAAGCATGAATTTTGTTGGTAAATGCCTCACAAATGAGAGGGAGATTAGATTCTAATAAAGGACCCTTCCAGAAGTATGCTTTACCTGCCTGTCTGCCCACAGCCCCTGGAATAAAGAAATACATCAGAATGTAACAAATTCCCCCAATAGTAAAAAAAAAATTTACAATCTCTGACTAAAACTAATGAACTACTATTTGAATAACCAAGAAGAGCATTGTATGATCATTTTGTCTGTTACAAAACCAACAGGAAAACTAGCTAAGATTTAAGGATGATAGTTCTAGACACTTTGTTATACATTTATGGATAAAGCCTTCATTAGCAGGATCCACAAGATGGAAATGATCTCCAGGCAAGACATAAAGGTCGAAGTTTCCACTGGTAACATCTTTCCAGGCTAAAAATGAAGATTTTTATTTAATAACAAATATCATTTATGAAGTACAACTCAAGATTGACTTGATCATTACTAGATCATTCAGAGCTGATACTTAGAGCATGTATTACCTCCAAGGTCTCAGGTTCTGTATCCTATATTTTTTAATTTCTCTAAGATCTATAAGTATACAGAACTATTTCCCAGATCCTTTTGTGTCAGATGAAACCAACAGCAATTCATTTATACTACATAAAACCTGGACTCCATTATCCCCTTATTGGTAGTGAGTCCTAGTGGACATTTGCTACAAACCATCAAACACATAGTTCATCAAAACAAACTATAAAAATGATTTTACCTTCCATATCTTTGGATATGTCATTGGATCCAATAAAACAGGTAAAATCACAGGACTGTGTCTTCACAGAGGATGTATCCACACTGTAAATATAAAGGGTCATTTTTGTGATTTTTCACACAAAATCCCAGCATCCTTTCATGTTATAACATCAGTGAAAGGAAACACAGGATGGCCTCACCACGCCCCCTTTGACTGGTTCCAGAAACACATTTTTGTTTTCTTTTTGTTTTGTCCGTCACAGGGCTTGCACTCTGTGCCAGAGCACTGTCCCTGAGCTCTTCAGCTCAAAGAGAATGCTCTACCACTTGAGCCACAATGCCACTTCCAGTTTTCTGGTGGTTAGTTGGAGATAAGAGTATCACCGTGATCCTCAGGTCTCAGCCTCCTGAGTAGCTAGAATTATAGGCGTGAGCCACCAGTGCCCAGACAAATTCTTTTTTTTAAAAACCCATCGCTACTTCTCCCTATCAGAATTTTGCTCACTTGTGATTGAGGCTATTTCCCAACATTGTATAAGTTCTAGAATGCATGGGGAACAAGAAGATGGCAGTCAAGCTTGTTGTAAGTAGTATTTTTAGTTTTTTTCTTTACCCCAGAAAGGATCTCCTAGCTCAGAATCCAGTTAGGAGAAACACAGTGACCTGAGAGCACTGGACAAGAAGTGGGAGGGGAAATGGTCAAGGTTATGAGATTTACACAAAAATTGGTAGCTTACTATTTGCAATTCCTTTAGGAAGATGAGTGCACATTGGTATTAATTAACTTAATAAATAAAACTGTGATAAATCATCTATCTATATTTATGTGTATATCTCTCAAAATATGTGCAAGTCATGTTCAGTTTGTTGGGGTTTTTTTGGTTAGTCCTGGGGCTTGAACTCAGGGCCTGGGTGCTGTTCTTGAGCCTCTTTGGGCTCAAAGCTAGTGCTCTACCACTTGAGCCACAGCACCATTCTGGCCTTTTCTGAGTAGTTTATTGGAGATAAGAGTCTCACAGACTTTTTTCTGCCCAGGCTGTGTGCTCGTCATCATTTATCAATACAGTCTGTGCTCAAGCTCCACAGTAGTTTAGTATGAATATCACAGCCTCAAAGGAAATGAAATCCAAGAATATTATGTTCTTAGACAGGTAGCCTCTGTGAACTCTCAATATACATCTCAATACACATCGCACAAACAAAACCTGTCTCTGTTACTGTACTTACTTGCTATTTTTAAGATTGTTTACGTCTGCCCGTATCATGGGCAACCATTGGTCCATAAGGTCTTTGTTATCAATGATATGGTTGGGGGTGCCTCCAAGCTCCAGAAGATGATGTTTAATTTGTTCTTCTGACAATTGGTTCGTGTGGAGAAATTGATCCTGCCAGTAGCTTGACTGGAAACATTAACAAACAGATCTGATATTTCAGTAAACACCCTCAGTCTTCAACTTAAAGCAGTCAGAGAGAGCAAGAAAAAATGGCATTGGTGGCTCATGTCTGTCATCCTAGCTACTCAGAAACTGAGATCTGAGGATCATGGTTCAAAGCCAGCCCAGAGAGAAAAGTTCATGAGAGTCTTATCTCCAATGAAAAATGTTGGAAGTGGAGATGTGGCTCAGTAGTAGAGCACCAGCCCCAAGCAAAAAAGCTAAAGGACACTGTTTAGGCCCTAAGTTCAAGACCTAGTATCAGAAAAAAGAGGAGGAGGAGGAGGAGGAGGAGAGCGAGGGAAGAGGAGGAGGAAGAGAAAGAATATCAGAGATCACAGAGTGAGCTGGGTTAGAAAGTTGGAGTAATTCCATGAGCTGGGCACAGGTGGCTCATATCTATAATCCTAGTTACGAGGCTTGCAGTTTGAAGCCAGCCCAGGAAGGAAAGTCCATGATACTCATCTCCAATTAATTACTAAAAGAGCCAGAAATGGAGCTGTGGCTCAAGTGGTAGTGTGCTAGCCTTGAAAGAAGGGGAAAAAAAGGTTCAGGGACAGCAACCACACACACACACACACACACACACACACACACACACACACGGTTTCAAAAGTTTGATATCACTATTTCCTTTGGAAATTTTAAGGATTCTTTTCCTGGCTCTGGTTGTGTAAAGGAACTAACACATATGTTCACAGGTGTGGTTTTAGCTCAGAAACTAACCAAGATGCTTTCTAGTTACACAAGTTTTTTTTAAAGACATTATTTGTTGTATTCTTTCTTGGTCTTCTGTCTCTTTCATGCCCCATTTCCCCATGTGAGGACTCAGGCAAGGTCATCATGTTCCTCCCCTTATCTCATTGACTTCAGGAGGGATGGAACAGTCAAGAGAGCAAGGAATATAGCACTGGAAACTAACACTTGCACATTGGTAAATAAGTAGACCCAAGGCCACCATTCAGCCTGGAGTCAAGCTTCTGCCTGCCTGCCTGCCTGCCTGCCTACCCCCCTCCCTCCCTCCCTCCCACCCTCCCTCCCTCCCTTCCTTCCTTCCTTCCTTCCTTCCTTCCTTCCTTCCCTCCTTCCTTCCTTCTTCCTTCCCTCCTTCCTTTCCTTCTTTCTCCTCTTATTTTATTTCCTTTTATTTTATTTATATTATTATTATTATCTTTAAGTAGTTGTACAAAGAAGTTCCCATTCTACAAAACAGTACGTGAATACAAATTGTCTGACAACATGTCACCCATGGCTCCTAATCCATCCCTTCTCTCACTTTTCTTTTCTTTCTGTCTTTTTAAAATTGAGATGAAGCAATCACATAAATTTCACAGATTTCACAGTATTATGGAATAGTAATACTTAGTTAAAGTCACAAACACAGTTTAATCTTCACAAGGCAAATTGTCATTATCAAGCTCTATAAAGTTTGTGAATTCTATGAGCTTTGACAATACAATTATTTCTTCCACATCAGTGATGTTTACATTTCTTTCCTTTTATTTAGTATAAGCTGTTCCCTCTTTCCCTCTCATTCCTCCACTTCCTTCCTTCCTTTTTTCCTCCCTCCCTCCCTCTCTTCCTTCCTTCCTTCCTTCTTCTCTCTCTCTTTCTCTCTCTTTTTCTTTCTCTCTTTCTCTTTTTCTTTTCTTTCTTGCCTGTCTTTGGGCTTGAACTCAGGGCCTGGAAATCATCTTTGAGCTTCTTTTGCTCAAGGCTGGCACTCTACCACTTGAGCCACACACCACTCCTGGCTGTGGTATTGAGGTACCAAACTCGGGGCTTCATGCATGCTAAGCAAGCAGTCTACCACTAAACTCACCCACAAGTTGTATAGTTCATTGCCAACATAATGTCTTGTGAGTGTCACTGATGCATTTGCACTTCCAAATTTTTGTTGGTTTACTGAACATAAGAGTGTCACGGATTTTCCTGACTAGGTTGGCTTTGAATGGCTATCCTTAAATCTCAGTCTCCTGAGTAGCTAGAATTATAGGCATAAGCCACCAACACCTAGCTTCTAATTTTTATTTCACCATTTCCCTCACCCTCACTCCCCTCTCCTGAAAAAAAAAAGGAATGACTTACATGGAAAGGAGTTGCACTTGACAAGAACATATGCACTGGTTCTACATTGTATTTTTCTTTTAAGCGCAGTGCACACAAAACAGCTACACTGGATCCAAAACTAAAAGAGGGAAAGACAATCACAATGATATCTGTTCAGCAAGAACAGGCATGACCCACTGGTGCCCGGCATCCAGTTATCTTTTTTTGGGGGAGGGTGGTCCGGTCGTGAAGCCTGAACTCTGGGCCTGGGCACTGTCCCTCAGCTCTTCAGCTCAAGGCTAGCACTCTACCACTTGAGCCACAGCACCACTTCCGGTTTTTTTCTTTTTGCTTATGTGGTGTTAAGGAATTGAACCCAGGGCCTCATGTATGCAAGGCAAGCGCTCTACCACTGAGTCACCTTCCCAGCTCCATCCAGTTATCTTTTAAAACAAAATATAAATACCTGTGGCCAAAAAATGCAAATGATTTATCATGAATGATTGGCAGCAGAGCGTCAATAATTTCATCCACTTGCTGGTGTATGTCACTGGCAAATTGCTCATCAAGACGACTTTCTCTTCCAGCAAATCTTACAGCATGCACTGGAGATTCAGAAACACATTTACACAGGCAGATAATGAATAAGATACTGAGGATCTTTTTTTTCTTTCCCTTCAGTCGTGGGGTCGTGGGGCCTGAACTCTAGGCCTGGGCGCTGTCCCTCAGCTCTTCAGCTCAAGGCTAGTGCTCTACCACTTGAGCCACAGTGCCACTTCCAGCTTTTTTCTGCTTATGTGGTGCTGAGGAATCGAACCCAGGGCCTCATGCATGCAAAGCAAGTGTTCTACCACTGAGCTACCTTCCTAGCCCCCACTCTTTTATTTCTTTTTTGTCAGTCATGGGGCTTGAACTCTGAGCCTGAATGCTGTCCCTTAGCTCCTCAGCTCAAGGCTAATGTTCTACCAGTTGAGCCACAGCACTACATCTGGTTTTCTGAGAGGTTTATTGGAGGTAAGAGTCTCATGGACTTTCCTGCCTGGGCTGGCTTTGAACCTCAATCCTCAGATCTCAGCCTCCTGAGTAGCTAGGATTACAGGTATGAGCCACCAACGCCCAGCTTTGAGGATCTTTTAAAAGGACTTATATTAATATTAACATAATATGAATGTTTTCAAAGAATTAAATAATAAGTACAGGTGAGGTAAACATTATTTTAGCACTGAGGACCAAACTCGGCCTTGCACTTGCCTGAGGAAAATCCCCAATTGAGCTAAATCCATTCAGTTAAATCCCCAACCCCAAGGTAAATATTTTAGATTGGGTTGGGTGGGCAGAGGGGGAGGGCAGTCCTGGGACTTAAATTCAGGGCCCGGGTGCTGTCCCAGAGTTTTTTTATGTTCAAGGCTAGTGCTCTACCAATTGAGCTACAGCTCCACTTTCAGACTTTACTGCCCAAGCTGGCTTCAAACCCTGATCCTCAGAGCTCAGCTTCCTGAATAGTTAGAATTACAGGCTTGGGCAACCAGCATCCAGCAACATTGTAGAATTTGTTGATAAGAAAACCAATAGAGCTGGGCACTGGTGGCTCACACCTGTGATCCCAGTTACTCAGGAGGCTGAGATCTGAGAATCACTGCTCAAAGCCAGCCCAAGCAGGAATGTCCGTGAGACTCTTATCTTCAATTAACCACCAGAAAAATGGAAGTGGTGCTGTGGTTCAAGTGGAAGAGCACTTCCTTAAGCTGAAGAGCTGAGGGACAGCATTCAGGCCCAGAGTTCAAGCCCCATGACCAACGAAAAAGCAATAAAACTGGGCACTGGTAGCTCATTCCTGTAATCCTAGCTACCCAGGAGGCTGAAAATTACAGGGGTTCTATATACAAATGAAGCAGCTACCTTGGCAACCGTTGCCTATTTCAGAAAAATAAGACATTAAGTTTCAAGAGTGACCAAGAGAGTGAGGAAAAGGCTTTAGAATGTGTTAAATTTGAGAGCTACAACTGAGTCCATTTATGTGAAACAAAGAAGATTCAAGCTCTAAAATCCTTATGAAAAAGTAGACTAGGAAAAATAAATATATCCTCCATAGTAATGGGAAAGAACAAGAACTTTTTGGGTTTTCCTAGACTCTGGATGGGGTCATGTTGGGAAAGTCCAATTTTAATTTTAATTTTTTTGGCTGGTACTAAAGTTTGAACTAAAGGTCTCACATTTGTTTGGCTTCCTTGCTTAGCTGACACTGAACCACTGACCTCTGCCTCCAGTCTGGCTTTTTGCTTGTTGATTCTTTTGGAGATGGAGTTTCATGGACTTTGCCTGGGCTGGGCATATATGAGATACTGGTGCCCACCTGCCTTTCAATTCTTATGTCAAAGTCTCGTGTTTAGGCAAATTTGAAATTTATTTATATTACTTTGGCAGTCTAAGGAAGGTGAAGCTAATAAAAATAACTCAAAATGAGCCTGAGTCGGTACCGTCCCAGGCTGTATCAGTTACGAAGCAATGACGTCATCTCCTGTTAAATGTCTTTCCAGAATCAAGAACCAAGCTGACCATAAATAACAGATTGCTAGAGTGAAACCTAACACACTTCAAAGGAACACATCCCTCCCCAAGCAATGTAAAATTCATGATGTCTAGCATCTAATCAA
The DNA here is from genome assembly GCF_000151885.1 of Dipodomys ordii. Classification (NCBI taxonomy): domain Eukaryota; kingdom Metazoa; phylum Chordata; class Mammalia; order Rodentia; family Heteromyidae; genus Dipodomys; species Dipodomys ordii. The sequence continues at coordinate 15,763,681 of NW_012267240.1, forward strand.
CACTCACTAGACGTGTCACAAATCTGGCAAACCTGGCGCATAACTTCTTATACTTCTTACATTCAGAATGTTCTGATTCTGCCATAAAGAAAGATGGCATTTTGTCATTCACAGGAAAATAGATGGAACAGAGATCATTGTATTAAGTGAAATAAGCCAGACTCAAAAAGACAAATATCACATGTTCTCTCTCATCTGTGAAGTTTAGGTGTAGTGAGGAAGACACCAAAGTAAAAGGGGGACTTTTAGGGATGTGGAAAGTGAAGGAGGGAGAGAGGAATAAGAAAAGCCAGTGGGGGGAGGGGAGATATGATCCAAGTACATTATATGTATGCATGGAAATGTCATATTAATAAAACCTAGTTGAATAAAAATAAAGCCTTTTTGTAAAATAAAACATTGAAATGAAAATATGAAGAGAAAACCCCTGAAGAAACTTTTTTTTCAGCAGTAAGGCTTGAGCTCAGAGCCTGGGCACTGTCCCTAAGCTTTTTTTTGTGGGGGGGGGTCCGGTCGTGGAGCCTGAACTCTGGGCCTGGGCGCTGTCCCTCAGCTCTTCAGCTCAAGGCTAGCGCTCTACCACTTGAGCCACAGTGCCACTTCCAGCTTTTTTCTTTTTGCTTATGTGGTGCTGAGGAATCGAACCCAGGGCCTCATGCATGCAAGGCAAACGCTCTACCACTGAGCCATCTTCCCAGCCCTACTCCTTACCACTTTGAACCACAGTGCCAGTTCCGATTTTCCAGGGGTTAATTGGACCTTAGAGTCTCATGGACTTTCCTGCCCAAGGCTGGCTTTGAACAATGATCCTCAGATCTTAGCCTCCTGAGTAGGTAGGATTATAGGTATGAGCCCACTGGTGCCCGGCGAGAAGCTTTTTCTTTAGTTTTGCAATACTTTAAGATAACAATTCAGGTGTTACAACTCAAGAAATTGAAGAAAAAAGGTTCTAAAAAGGTAGTCATAGGTTCTAATATAAACATAGAGAGAAAGGAGCTTAAAAACTTGAACATCTCAGAAGAAGGAGGCAGAAAGTTTTTGAAGACAAAATGATGGAGAAATGTTTCCAAATTTAGAAAGAATGATAAATCTACAAATCTAAGAAATTCAATAAACTCAAATTCCTTTACATGCTTGTCATCTGAATTTTTAAATTGCTTAAATGATGATTTAAAAAAAGGGTAACAGGTCTGAGAATGTGGCTTAGTGGTAGAGTGCTTGCATAGCATGCATCAAGCCCTGGGTTCGATTCCTTAGTACCACATATACAGAAAAAGCTGGAAGTGGTGCTGTGGCTCATGTAGTAGAGTGCTAGCTTTGAGCACAAAGAAGCTTAGGAACAGTGCACAAACCCTGAGTTCAAGTCCCAGGACTGGCAAAAAATAAAAAAGTAACATACCTTCCAATAGATCAGACATCTTTTGGCCCCATCTGGCAAAATGATTAGAGCCACCTCCTGCCCAGGGAAAGCAAATCAGCTTAAAAATTGCATTAGGCCTTTGAATTAAGCAGTTCAAAACTTTTTCATTCCTAGGAAGAAAATACAAGTGTGTTTAAGATTCAAATATACATATTAAGTCAATACTCAATATCAAATTAAGTGGTTTTGTTTTTTGTATTTGCCAGGCCTGGCACTTGAACTCCGGGCCTGGGTGCTGTCTCTGAGCAACCTTTTCTGCTCAAGGCTAGTGCTCTAACACTTGAACCACAGCTCTACTTTGAGCTTTTTCTGTGATCAATTGGAGATAAGAGTCTCTAAGACTTTCCTGCTCCTTCTGAAATCCTCAGATTTCAGCCTCTTGAGTAACAAGGATTACAGGCATGAGCCACTGTTGCCTGGCTCAGTTGTCCTTAAATGGAAATCTTAAAAACAATTGTGCCTGTACTGGGGCTTGAACTTAGGGCCTCAAGGTCTTACTTGGCTTTTATGCTCAAAGTGCCAGCTTTGAGTTACATCTCCACTTTTGGCTTTTTGGTGTTTAATTGGAGACAAGATTCTCATGGACTTTTTGCCCAGGTTGGCTTCGAATCCTGAGATCTCAGCCACCTGAGTAGCTAGGATTACAGTAGCAACTGGTATCAGCTTCCTTTTTTTATTTTTTATTGAAGTAATAGGATTCTATGACTTTAGAGTTGACCAGAGAATTTAACATAGAATATATAATATTAATATAGATACTAATGTAGAACAATATAGATCTAGATAGTCATATAGAATAATAATGAGATTCCAGGCTACAGAAACAAGGAGATCTAAGTTCAAATCTTCAAATACATCCCTTAACATGAAACATCAGTCAATATAAATTGAACAGAATTCTGGAGTCTTCCTTACAAGTTAGTTCGGATGATAAAGGGTATCAAAAATAAGCCAGGCACCAAATGACTAAACCTGTAATCCTAGCTACTCAGGAGGCTGGGATCTGAAAATTGCAGTTCAAAGCCAGCCAGGGCAGAAAAGTCTCTGTGAGACTTTTATCTCCAATTAACCCCTTAAAAACTGGAAGTGGAGCTGTGGCTCAAAATGGTAGAGCACTAGCCTTGAACCAAAGAATGCAGGGACAGAGCCCAGACTCTGGGTTCAAGCCCTATGACCAACCACACAACAACAAAAAGTATCAAAAATGTTCACCATGGTTCAGGCAACGAAAGAAAACTGAAGCTCAGAGACATTCAGTCACCCAACAGGCAGAACACAAATACTGGCGATTTTTTTTATGAGCTCCTTTCCTACTTATCCCTCACTCCCACTATTCTCAGGATCAAACTAGAATTAGGCTATTAAGTGGTTGGACATGGAGGCCATAATTGGAAAGCTTTGGATTAGAGTCCAAACAGGAACCTACTCTCTTGTTTTAGTGTCCGAATTGAACCTTGCCTTCCCCCTTTAAAGACAGTAATGGATGATTTCACTTTACAAACACCATCAAGTCATTCTCATTTTGCAGTGTCTAGCTATTTATAATACATTGCACTAATGGCAATGACCACCCATATAGGCTTCTGTGAAAAACATCTTTCCATCTGATAGGGCAATTGTACACAGGCAGGGTACTGGACTTTCTAGAATGTAGGAAAGAGATTGGTGACAGGAGACATGGCTTACCTGGTTCTCCCAGCTTGGTCTTTTCTCTCCATGCTGTAAGAAATGTTGCCAAAGTGTTAGTATTAGAAACTTGTTGAGTCAATGTTAAATTAAATTCTTATTTGGATAATATGCTCCAATTAACTTTGCATTCACAGAGGAGTGACTATATTTCTTTTAGATTGGGTGACTAGGTCAACTGGTCTGTCTTGTGCTTTTACAAAGAGAAAGAAGGAAAAGGAGAAGAGGAAAAAAGAGGAAAAGATGTAGGCAGGAGAAGAAGGAGAATAGAGACAATATAACTGGTGTAATGAAGGTAAGGAGTGATGGTCTTGTATTAGTTCATATTAGATAAGTGGTCAGATCACTCTACTCACAAGACTTTTAGGTAAGGTGCACAAATGGAATTTAGGTAGTGTGCAACTTTTTGTAAACATTTGCAACTGAATAGATGCTGCTGCTCAACAAACAAATTATCTGTTAGAAAACTGGAGCTGGAGGATACTTTTTTTTTTTTTTGTCAGTCGTGGGGCTTGAACTCTGAGCCTGAGTGCTGTCCCTTAGCTCTACAGCTCAAGGTGAACACTCTACCACTTGAGCTACAGTTCCACTTCCCATTTTCTGGTGGTTTATTGGAGATAAGAGTTTCACAGACTTTCCTGCCCCTTTGAACCGCTATCCTCAGATCTCAGCCTCCAGAATAGCTAGGATTACAGGCATGTGCCACCAGTGCCCAGCAGGATACTTATTTTTAAAATAGAAATCTTAGTTTTCGGGGCTGGGAAGGTGGCTCAGTGGTAGAGCGCTTGCCTTGCATGCATGAGGCCCTGGGTTCAATTCCTCAGCACCACATAAGCAAAAAGAAAAAAGCCAGAAGTGGCGTTGTGGCTCAAGTGGTAGAGCGTTAGCCTTGAGCTAAAGAGCTGAGGGACAGCGCCCAGGCCCAGAATTCAGCCCCCATGACTGACAAAAAAAAAAAAAAGGATGTAAAAGGCACAAAGATTTTTTACTGCTGGGAGCCAGTGGCTCACGTCTGTAATCCTAGCTACTCAGGAGATTGAGATCTGAGGAATTGTGGTTCAAAGCCATCCTGGGCAGGAAAGACCATGAGACTCTTATCTCCAATAAACCACCAGAAAAACGGAAGTGGTGTTGTGGCTCAAGTGTTAGGGCGCTAGCATTGAGCTGAAGAGCTCAGGGACAGCATTCAGGCCCAGAGTTCAAGCCCCGTAACTGACAAAAAAAAAAAGATACTTTGAATGTCTTGTAATTATTTTAAGGCCACAGTTTACTGTATCAGTTGTGAATCTCAGAGTTCTTTCTTGGAGCCCAAGCCATGCTCCAGGCTATACTTTCTACAGAGCAGAAAGACTTGCATTTGTTCCCTGGAACCTCACCAGTACACCACCAGTGGCTTAGAGCCCTCATTAATTCTCAGTATGTTCATTTGTGCTAACTCACTTGGTGTTCACTGAATCCGTGAGGAAGTGTCTTTTCTTCTAGGTGATAGATTTAATGCAGAAACTGACAGCCTTGGCAGACAGTGCGCACAGAAGGCAAGCTCAAGCAGGGTGGTCTAGGAGACTCTGCTCTTGACTCTCTTAATATATCCCATGAATTTGCTATGTGAGTCACTTCTGGTCACTGTGATAAGTAGACAAGGAAAACAAACTGAAGGAGGAAGGCTTATTCTGGTTCCTGGTTTTAATACACGGAAATTGGTTCCATATTTCTGGCCTATGGGAAAGCAGTGCTTGATGGTAGAAGGCTATGATGGAGTAGTTATTCACCTCATGGCAGCTAGGAAATAGTATAGAGAAGGGGAAGGTGGCAAGAGTCATCTTTCTAGCTGGGCACTGATGACTCATGCCTGAAATCTTAGCTACTCAGGAGGCTGAGATCTGAGGATCACGATTCAAAAACAGCCCAGGCTCGAAAGTCTGTGAGACTCTTGTCTCCAATAAACTACTAGAGAAACAGGAAGTGGTGCTGTGACTCAAAGTAGAGTGCTAGCCTCCAGCAAAAGAGCTCAGGGACAGCGCCCAGGCCCTGCGTTCAAACCCTATAAAAAAAAATCATCTTTCCAATCTATTCTACAACTTTATACCTTGCCTCTTATTGTTAACACCTCTTTTTTTTTTTTTTTTTTTTTTGCCTGTTGTGGGGCCTGAACTCTGGGCCTGGGTGCTGTCCATCAGCTCTTCAGCTCAAGGCTAGCACTCTACCACTTGAGCCACAGCGTCACTTCCGGCTTTTTCTGCTTATGTGGTGCTGAGGAATCGAACCCAAGGCCTCATGCATGCAAGGCAAGCGCTCTACCACTGAGCCACCTTTCCAGCCCTGTTAACACCTCTTAATAGGACTATTTTACTATAAATACGATCAAGGAATTAATTGGTTATTTAGAGTTTTTGGTCTCCAATCACTTCCCCAAAAAACCATCATCTGGAGGTCAAGACCTCAATTCACAAGTTTGTGGAGAGACAACTCATATTCAAACCTTAACACATACTAAGGAAGAGGTACTAGGAATGAAAAGGAAGAGCTGGTTTCCATGGCTACTTTCCACCATGGACTCAATAGAATTTGTAATTTATCCTAACTGAAAAGTGTGGGGAGAGGAGAGAGAAAGATTATTTCTACTCTTCTGGGTTAGGTTTCCAGGTACACATGGGTGTCATTCGCTGAAAGACAAGAGAAAGGACAGATTTAAAGAAAGGCTTTGAGTATGTACAGGCTGCCTCAATAAAGATTCCTAGGAAGTTCTGGGCTTTTGAGTCTGGAGAGCAGAAATAGATTTTGGGACCGTCTATGTCTACAAGAGGCAGAAGACAAGGGATGACATAGAAATGTTTCTGATAAAATTGAGTAGTAAATTCCACTATTGTTATATTTATGCCCACTGCTATTTCAGAGTTTGGGAGTCTGACCACTTATGGTAGGAGGGCACTCTGAAAATCAGCTGGCAGTGGCGGTATGGCTCAAGTGGTAGCCTTGAGCTGAAGAGCTGAGGGATAGCATCCAGGCCCAGAGTTCAGGCCTCATGACTAACCAAGCAAGCAAGCAAGCAACCAACAAACAAACAAAACTTTTGTTGTTAATCCAATGGGCTCCTTTCCCAGAGCTTAGCATTCTCCTTTCCCAGGATCTGGTAGGCCCCTTCCCAGAGTTCGTCACTAGGCCCATTTGGTACAGGCAGTAAAAAAATCGGCCTCCCTTCCTCTTACCTTGAGATGACACTCCATTGGGTCAGTTACAACCATAAAAGGTAACAGGACTCCCTTAAAGTGATCTTCAGTCTGGACAGCTGCAGGCACCTTATCTATTACTTGGGCAGCTGCCATGAATCCTAGGCCATTTGCCCACACATCCACACCAAAGCCCTACCTCCTAGCCCCACAGGTTATATAAGCTGGTGCTTCTTCTCCTGTGAGAAGTGGCCTTGTCAGTTGTTTTGCTGGCAATAAACCTTTCTTTGTTCTACATGCCTGTGTGTCTGTGTGTCCATGTGGTTTTCTGAGAGGTCCCAATACATGTCATTTTCAGGACAATGGATACAATTAAATGTCGTCATATGGAGCGAAACAAGCCAAATTCAAAAGGCAAACTGTTGTGGAAGCTATATTGAAAAGACATATATTTTCTTTCCATGGATATACACATATGTGTATATGCATATCCATATATACAATTATTTCTATGGTTAAACATAGGACATAAATCAAACTAAGGGAATACTGAGGAGAAGAAGGGAAGAAGAAACAAGGGTGACTAGCTTTGTAATTTATTACAAGTATATGTGAGAACACAGAGAAACTCAATGAAAGCTGTTGGTTTTTAGGAGAATGATGGGGGTGGGGGAATGGTGGGTAGCAACTTCAAAGGGTTGGGCTGATAGGGAAGGAAGAAGGAGGTCAAATACTGTTAACATAGATTATTTGTAACTATGAAAATGGAACAAGGAAACCTATTGGGGATTTTTTTGTTGTGAGGACAGGGAGGGGAAACGAACTGGAATACAGTGTTAACATGGGGGGACATATAAGAAGTCTCCACTTCTGTTCCAGAGGCCTGCCTCTGACCAGTTTAGCTAAACTCAATGTCTTCTTTTTTGGTTCCATCTGCAAATTCACATGTATACATTCAAACCCCACACAGGGTCTGCAGGGTGTACACCCGTAGCCTCTGCAACAAGACACAATCCCAGGCAGTGGACCAGATCTTTATTTCAAAAGTTACTGACTGCACAATCCTACAGGGAGATATTTTAAAAACCCCACTTTTCTAGGAGCTATGATTTCAGTCAACCTGTAAGAATGTTTGCAGGAGTTTGGGCTCACTATGGTACTAGTGTTTAAAGCTCTAAAAACCTAAAAGGTCATCATTCTCCTGCAGGCATTTCGCCGTAGAGTTTCAACACACTCTGTCTTCTCTTCAAAAAAAAATTTTTTTGGGGGGGGGGGTCCAGTCGTGGGGCCTGAACTCTGGGCCTGGGCACTGTCCCTCAGTTCTTCACCTCAAGGCTAGCACTCTACCACTTGAGCCACAGCGCCACTTCCGGCTTTTTTTTTTCCTTTTTTTGCTTATGTGGTGCCAGGGCCTCAGGCGTGCAAGGCAAGCGCTCTACCACTGAGCCACCTTCCCAGCCCATCTTCAAAAGTTTTTTAATAAAAATATCTCCCGCCACTCCTTACCTAAGACTCTTAACACCATATGGTTCATCAGGCAGAATTCCAAGCCTTCCGGGCTTTGCCTTGCCCATCTAGAGGTCGACACTCACCTGTGCATATTTCTGAGCCAAAGTTGCTGACAAATTCACAAAAGTGAAGAGCACAGCTTCTGGTGCCCAGGTTGAGATTACACCTTGGTTGGGTCAAAAGAATCTAAATCACGCAGTGTCTATGATTAAGGCGCTTTGCATTTACCTGGTCTTCTAATTTCCTTGTTTATGACTCCAGATCGCTCCTTGCAGCCAGCGTGTGATTTCCATCTACTGATCAGGGATTCAGGTCTTCTTTCACCGGTCTCTCTGACTTGGGGATCTACATAAACACCGGTTGTGGTCTGAGGGGGCGTGGCCACAACCCACTTGGTCCCAAAGCCCTGGCCCTGTCAACTTGAAGCAGGGAGTGGGCGGAGCCCAGGATGCTGCTGCTATTGGTGCTGCTGAGACCAGGGTGGAGCTCAAGTTGAAATCCCCAACTCCTTTCTGTTCCCTCCCCATTGGGCTTCCTCATGGGGTTGGAGGTGAGGGATGGCTGTGTGCCAGGGCCAGTTCATCACTGCTCTTCTGATGTTCCAATTTTCCTCTCCGGCAGGAGTAACCAGAACACCCAGTCCCAGGCCAGAGAGGAAGTTTCAGCTATTTTTTCCTGAGTCCTCAAATCTGTTTGGAGATTAATGAGGAAGAGACCTAAGACTCCTTGACGGGAGCCAACACAGAAGCTCTGTAGAGTAACCTGGGAACCTGAGGCCACATTCCCCTGTGGCTCTTAATGAAACTAACACTGAAGCAAAACTCACAGATAAAGGTCTCCAGAGTCCGGTGCCAGTGGCTCACGCCTGTCATCCTAGCTACTCAGGAGGCTGAGATCTGAGGATCACAGTTCAAAGCCAGCTTGGGCAGGAAAGACCGTGAGACTCTTACCTCCAATTAACCACCGGAATACCGGAAGTGGCGCTGTGGCTCAAGTGGTAGAGCACTCACCTTTAGCTGAAGAGCCGAGGGACAGCGTTCGGGCCCAGAGTTCAAGCCCCATGACCAACCAAAAAAAAAATGCCCCCCTTTTAAACCTTGGTAATCAATTGTACTTAGAAATGTGAGCCTAACTCCTTGAGGAGGAGGAGGAGGAGGAGAAGAAGACAGTTTGGATTGGGATTAAAGCCTAGGAAACAGCCCTGCATCATGTGCCTACCTAGCTCTGGGTAGGGTAATGGCATTGCACCTTTTTGCACAAAAGTAAATTGCCTTGATGAAATCTCCCATGTGTGTGTGTGTGTGTGTGTGTGTGTGTGTGTGTGTGCATGTATAGAAATATGTTACAGTCCTGGGACTTAAACTCAGGGCCTGGTCACTGTCCCTGAGCTTCTTCTGTTCAAGGTTAGCACTCTACCACTTGAGCCGCAGCACCACTTTCAGCTTTTTCTGTTTATATGGTACTGAGGAATAAAATCTAGGGCTTCATGCATGCTCTGTAAGCATTCTACCACTAAACCACATCCCCAGCCCCTGCCTATTCTTTTTTTTCAAATTCTTTACTGTGATTAGGTGATTACATAATTTCCCAAATTTCACAGTATTGTGGGATAGTGATGCTTAGTTAAAGTCACAAACGCATTCTAACTTTCATGGGGCAAATTGTCTATCATGGTCTATAACATTTATGAGTTCTATAAGCTTTGACAATACAGTTATTTCTTCCACATTGGGTGGTATGTACATTTCTTTTGTTTTGCATAGTATCAGCTGTTCCCTCTTTCCCACTTGTTCTCTCCCTCCCATCGCTGCCATTGAGTTGCTTAGTTCATTTTGATCAATGTCCAGTGCAGCTGATGGGTCCCACTGTTGTATGTTTTTCCCTGATTCCCTCTAGTTCTGTGTCATCCTCCTGATTTCCCTCTGGTGTGCAAATATATACTATATATGTGATCAGCAGCATGGGGTTATTTAGTAGTGATCTGACCAGATGAGTGGAAGTCCTTTGTTTCTTAAGTCTTGTTAATTTTGTCTTATCACCTTACATTTTGGATTTAACTTCCACTTATCAGGGAGACCTCTGTCTCTTTCCTCTTGGCTTACCTCGCTCAACATGATTTTGACACACTGGAGAGTCCTGTATTTCTAAGAACTGGGCGCTGGACCAGGATCCCATTGCATCCCAGAAGGAGAGGCCCAGCTCGCTCCAGGGAAATCGGCCCTGCTGCTGTATTCCAGCAGCTTTGGAGCTGAACCCGTGTCCTTGACTTCCTGGATCAGCAAATTACCCCAGACACACCAACACAGAGAAAAGAGCTCTAAGGACAAGCATCGTGAAGATCACATAAGTCTTAGTCCAAAGCAAGAAGTGTCACGGGTGTGTGTGTGTGTGTGTGTGTGTGTGTGTGTGAAGAATTGCTCGAGTGGTTGGGTTGTGGAAGTGATAAATGAGTCAGGTCTGGTGGCACAGAAAATAGAGAAGTTGGAGCCCTGATCTGTGGTACCATAGCAGCCTCTTGTAAAGGAAGGCAGTGTTAGACTTGGAATCTAACCAAGGTCGAGTACCAAATTTTCTGAGGCACCTAAGCTCCAAGGTGGGACATAGGCATAGAGGGACTGGGTTGACAAAAGTGAAAGAAGAATGAAATCTCCAAGGAAAAGGGAAGTCTAGATTCCCCTTAAAAGAAGAAAAAGGTGTTCCTTTAATTGCTAAATTGGAATCAAGATTGGGGGGTAGGAGAGGAGTAAGTAAGCTGGCTACAGACCAAGATAAAATACTTTCCAAGAGTCCCTGTAAAAAGTATTAAAATGAGAGCTGGGAAGGTGGCTCAGTGGTAGAGTGCTTGCCTTGCATGCATGAGGCTCTGGGTTCGATTCCTCAGCACCACATAAGCAGAAAAAAAAAGCTAGAAGTGTCACTGTGGCTCAAGTGGTAGAGTGCTAGCCTTGAGGTGAAGAGCTGAGGGACAGTGCCCAGGCCCAGAGTTCAGGTCCACAACCAGACCCCACCCAAAAAATGTATTAAAATGAATTCCTGTATTAGTGGGAAAACAACAACAACAGATGGTTATATACCACATTTTCTTGATCCATTCATCTAGTGAGGAGCATCTGGGTTGATTCCATAGTACTGAGGAGCATCTTGGTTGATTCCATATCTTTTTTTTTTTCTAGTTTGTTGGTTGTGGGGCTTGAACTCTGGGCCTGGGTGCTGTCCCTCAGCTCTTCAGTTCAAGGCTAGTGCTCTACCACTTGAACCACAGCGACACTTCTGTGATTCCATATCTTAACTGTGGTAAATAATGCTGCTATGAACATAGTTGTGCTGGTAGCTTTAGCATGGCCTTGTTTGTGACATTTGGATAAATGCCCAGGAGTGGGATTGCTGCTAGGTCATAGGGGAGTTCTATGTGTAGTCTTTTGAAGAACCTCCATACTGCTTGCTAGATTGGTTGAACCAGTTTACACTCCCACAAACGATGACATAGTGTTCCCTTTTGACCACATGCCCACTGAAATCTGTGGGCTTTCTATTTATTTTGCTAGCTATGTCCTTTGCCATGCAGAAGCATGGTTCAAGAAAATGTGGTATATATACACAATGGAATTCTATGCTTCCATCAGAAAGAATGACATCGCCCCATTCATAAGGAAATGGAAAGACTTGGGAAAAAATCATATAAATGAAGTAATCCAGACCCAAGTAAACATAGGCCCCATTGTTTCCCTCATTTATAATAATTAGCATATGTCTAGGATAGTCCTAGCAGAGGCTCACATAGCTATGTACATATGACCATATAAAATGGTACTAATTGAAGTAAACTCCAAGGTATGGAAACAAGAGTTTTTTTTTATATATTCTGTGTGAAGTTATTTCTCTTTTCTTTCATTTTTTTCCCCTTTGGGATTTTTGGTACCCTGTGTCTTGTAAATACATTTATCTGATTTGAAGAAGGGAAGGGGAATTACAAAATGGTGAGACAAAGGACAAGGGCTGAACCAACGCAACAGCAATACTCACCAGACACTATGTTGGAAATGAACTATACAATTTGGGGGGAAGAGGGAAAGTGGGAGAAAATGAGGGAGGGGCTAACTATTCCCTTACTTATGTAACTGTAACCCCTCTGTACACCACCTTTTTAAATGGTTAAATATTGCTGTTTTATCTGAAATCAAGGCCAGTCTTAAAAAGATCAGCTGTCTTTGGGCAAAGTTTTGACTGAGTTTGCCAATTATTTAACCAAGCATTTAAAGATAAATGCCCAGGAACTCAAAAAAATATCTACTCAGCCAAAATCAGTATCCTCCCAGGCATTGAAAATAGACCTGTTTCCCTTCAAAGTTAAGGCAGAGTAAAAGACAGAGGAGCCAAAGATTCCTGATTGAGACCCACTGTCTCCCTTTCTACCTTTAATCTTCCTCCCCCAGTTCAGGGGCCAGAGCTGTTTCCCCCCTCCCAAACTCACTTTAGTTCTAGCCCTCAACCCCATCCCTCTTCTCTTCCCCTCTCTGATTGTGCAACCTTTATCCCTCACTAAGCAGACTTCAAAAAGAATGTTGCAGTACCACTAGGACAATGAAAATTCTCCCCTTACAGATAAAAAAACATGCAGGGTTAGACCAAGAAGAGGTCCCAGGACCAGGAATGTCAAAACTTCATTGCATTACAAACATCTGGCCAGATATAGCCAAGAAGTTGCAAAAATTAGAAAAGTGAAAGGCTAGATCAGTGAAGGTGCTATTGAGGGAGGTAGGGAGGCAGGAAGAGGCAATGGGGAGGGGGTGCCAAATCATGCTGCAAGGAGAAACTAAGTCAATGACCGGTTGGTCTCCCATCCATCTCATCCTACCCCAAAAGGCTTAAGACAATGAGGAATTGGCTAAAGAGGACCAAGAAGGGAAAAAACAAGTGGTTCATATGTGGCAAGACTGGACATTTCAAAAGAGAGTGCCTGGAGTGGGAAAGAGAATGCAGGGACGCTATCTCCCTTCTAGTCTTTGATAAAGAATGTGGGGCAAGGGACATGGCTCTTTTACTCCGAAAAGTCCCATTCAGAACCCTTGATAAATGTAGAGCTGGGACCACAGCATGAAACGTTATTTTAATTGACTCAGTAGCATCTGGAGTCTCCCTCTGCTTTCTGCTCACGGACTTGACTTGCTCCCAAGTGACTCTTGGTCTGATGTGTGAAGGAGGAAAAGTTTCTCTGTCCACATATTACAAGAAACACATGTCTGCTTTCAAATACAAAAGTCCAAATGACAGTTTCTTTTGACTCCTAGAACAGGTAATAATCTATTTTGAGCAGATTTAATAACAAAACTGAGAACTGGGCTATATATACATAAAGACAAAATATGTGCTTCTCCAAATTCACTCACTACCTGGACTGAGAAACGTATTGAGCCTCTGGTGTGAGTTAAAGAGGGAAACAGAGGTGGTTTTCAAATCCCACCTATTCACTTAAAGCACCTTAAAGAGCCTGTACAAATGGTGCTTACCCAGAAACATGGGGGCCATCAGCAGCCTGTAGTCTGTTAGCTCAAATTCTTGGACCCCTTCATGAGAGGATGGCCTAAATTTATCCAGTCAGTGACAGCTACAGCTCTACTGGCTGGGCTGAGGAGAGGCAGAAGAAAAAAAAGAAATCAGTAGTACCCTTTACCAGGTTGGGACCCTCCTAAAGCAGACGGCAGTCACGCACAGGTAAGCTTTTATCTTTGCTCTTAATCATTCAGTGTTGCACTTCTACTACTTGGGCTCAGAGTCTCTGAGACTGACCTGTACTTTAATTACATGGCCATTATGTTTGGGTATTCCCAAAACCTGCCTTTAAAATAGCAATTTATTTTTGAAATAAAGAATATGCCCCAGCTGGGTGCCAGTGGCTCATGCCTGTAATCCTAGCTACTCAGGAGGCTGAGATCTGAGGATCACAGTTCAAAGCCAGCCTTGGCAAGAAAGGCCATGAGACTCGTATGTCCAATAAACCACTCAGAAAGCTGGAAGTGGCACTGTGGCTCAAGTGGTAGAGTGCTTGCCTTGAGCAGAAGAGCTCAAGGCCAGAGTGCCCAGGCCCAGAGTTCAAGCCCCACAACTGGAAAAAAAAAAAAGAATATGCCCCAAACACAAATGATTTCCTTGTGGGGCTTGAATTTTGGACCTGGGCACTGTCTTTGTTCCCCTCTTACCTATCTGCTCCTGCTCCAGGCTTTGTTCTTTGTCCTGAGTTCACCATGCCCAATCTCTGAACCAACCAGGTAGTCTTCTCTTGTTTGGTAAAGGCTGAGACTGATACTGTTGAACAATGGGGGGGGGGGGAAGGAAATTTAGCAGTAGGCTATTCTGATTAAAATATAGTCACATGGGAAATACTATGTCAAAATCCCTTCAAATAGCCAGGTGCCCATGGCTCATGCTTGTAATCCTAGCTACCCAGAAAGCTGAGAACAGAGGATCACAGTTCAAAGCCAACCAGGGCAGGAAAGCCTGTGAAACTCTTATCTCCAATAAATCACCAGAAAACCAGAAGTGGTGCTGTGGCTCAAGTGGTAGAGTGCTCGCCTTGAGCTGAAGAGCTGAGGGACAGTGCCCAAGCCCAGAGTTCAAGCCCCAGGACCAACAACAACAAAAATCCCTTAATATAGTTGGCATACATTTTTTTAAATGAAGGGCAGGAAAGCAAAACAGAATCTGTTGGGGAATGGTACCATTATGACTCTCTGAGACATAACATAATTTTAGAGTAATTAATAACATTAAATAAAATACAAATTAGGTTAGGTTGGTTTTGAGGGGACCATGACTTTCAAGTTTTCAAATATATCTAATCTGCAATTCATAGAGGTGATATCTTATCTCTGTGGCAGTGAAAGACCCCAGTTCATGCTTGCCCACTAGATACCCCAGAAAAAGTGTTGCCCCCCTCCCCGCGAAACTATGTAAAAATACAAGAGAGGGTGAGGCAGGATATTGTGGTCAAGCCGGTTATGGGAAATAATGCCACAGGTCTCTGAGTCAACCCCTGTGGGGCAGGTATAGACATTGACAAACTGCCTGTGGAAAGTCCCACCTAAATCACCAATCCCTTCCCCAAATGACTCAAATTAGTTAATCAACACCCTGTAACCAGGCATCTCGCTTCTGTAACCTTGCTTTCAGCTGCCCATAAAAAGGGGTGCTTTCATGTGCCCTGGCGCGCAAGTCTCCCGATAGACTTTGTTGCCCCGGGTACCCGTGTAAGAGCAGGTCCCCAGCCACCGACCCGAACCTTGTGGATCTCGAGGTCGTGTGTACCTGGGAGCCTGGGCATGCCTGAATAAACCTCTTGCTGATTGCATCCGCACAAGTGGTCTCGTTGTTCCTTGGGAGAGGGTCTCTCCGGATCGAAGGGCACCCCGCACGGCCGGGGGTCTTTCAGCAGGAGGGTGCTTTTTTTTTTAAGGTTTCTTTAATTTTTATTTTATGTACAAATATGGCCTTTCATTGGGCTTGATGTCTTGGATAAGCCATTGAAGGATGCTCACAGGCCAACTTAATGAAGTTGATGTCCCTCGCATACTGTCAGAAACACTGCCGGCAGATGTTTAGCCCGTACTTCGGGATCAGACCGTGGCAGTTAGAACACACCTGGCTGGAGCAAGATGCCTGGCCAAATTTTGGGGGATGACTCCAATAGAGCTGCTGGTGACCCGTCTTACTTCCACAGGTCCAACAAGGAAAAGATACAGGAGGCTTTTGATTTGAAGACCTAATTCTCACTCTCTCCTCTTCCTCTGTCATCTATCACTTCTTCCATGATGCTCAAGATGAATTGTACAGCCAGCCACGCATGAGGGAATTGTCTTCGTAGATGCAATGCACACTATATAGTGTCCTGGCATCCAGAACCAGGGTGGTAATAAGGAGATAGTTATTACCTAGATTAGAAAGATATTTTTTCCCTGGGGTTCTGGGGCTGGGAGTTAAGTATGATTAAACCACTATTAGCTATGATTTGATCAGTGTTACTAATCTTCTATTGTAAAAAACCTCTTTTATGCTTTCCTTTCCTTTCTTTTCTTTTTCTTTTTTTCTTTTGGCCTGTTGTGAGGTAAGCTACCAGGACAGACCAGCACAGACACAGAGTTCAGCCAATAGAAAGTCTTTATTAGCCTAATACTTTATTAGGTGATACATGAAGTCAGCGGGTCTACAAGTACAGTGTTGAGCTGGTTCTCAAAGGCTCCTTTTATATCCCCAAACCCACATCCTTGTTTGTTAGCATGCAAAATCCCTCAGGGTTCTTTCTTGTAGGTAGAAGCCAAGCGGGAAGTTACAGAAACTAAACAGTGCTTCAAGCAAGGAGCATGATTCATTTTTATGATTCTTTGCTATGTATGACCCATTTTTTCTGTAAATGCCAAGCCTCAAGGAACTGGACCCACAGGTGGAAGTGCAGTTCTGTCTTTAAGATGGAGTCACGTTTGTCAGGTATTTACAACCAGAATGCCTTATTACATTTTCCACTGGTCTTATGTACATGAACTCAAACCATTGATTTTGCTATGAGAGTTACTTTAACCAAACTTTGTAACAGAGGCCTTTTGGCCTACACCTGCCTTATTAGCACAACATAGCCAGCCTCTCCCAGGTCCAGGTAAGTAAGATTTACAAATCCTGTATTACAGAAAGAATGTCCCACAAAGTCTTAGTTTTAGTGGACCCAACGCAGCCTTTAACTGGGAAGCAGTCATGGGTGATGGAGGCAGGCAGATTTGTCTGTTCACTTTTGACCACAGTGGAGGTGGTCAGGATGATGATGTAGTGACCCCTCCAGATGACTGTTAGGTTGTCCTTGAACTTTACCCCAACAGAATTTTCAGGTTGGAAGGAATGGACAGCAGCAATGTCTCCCAGAGTCAGTCTGATGGATTGTTATACCTCCCGCTGGGTTGTCTGTAAATTTTTACACAGACTGATTAAAGACATTTAAACTAAGACAGGAACCTGACTTTAGTGAAAATTTTTCCAATGTTTTGTTAGGTTTTTGTTTTGTTTTACTTGAGTACACTGGCTTTTGCAGGCTGGCACCTCACTGTTAGATTTCTTTTTCTTTCTTTTTTTTTTTTGGGGGGGGGGTCCGGTCGTGGGGCCTGAACTCTGGGCCTGGGCGCTGTCCCTCAGCTCTTCAGCTCAAGGCTAGCACTCTACCACTTGAGCCACAGCTCAAGTGGCTTTTTTCTTTTTGCTTATGTGGTGCTGAGGAATCAAACCCAGGGCCTCAGGAATGCAAAGCAAGTGCTCTACCACTGAGCCACCTTCCCAGCCCTGGATCCACTCATCTATTGTAGGGCATCTGGGTTGTTTCCATAATTTGGCTATTTTGAATAGTGCAGCAATGAACATGGATGTGCAAGTGTCTTACAGTATCCTGACTTGTGATGTTCTGGGCAGATGCTCAAAAGTGGTATGGCTGAGTCATAGGGAAATTCTAGGTTTTTGGTGGGTTTTTGTGTGTGTGTGTGTTGAGGAACTTCCACACCGCCATCCAGAGTGGCTGCACTAGTTTACATTCCCACTAACAATGCAACAGGGTTCCCTTTTCCCCACATGCTACCAACATTTATTGTTCCATTTCTCAGTGTTAGCCAGTCTCAGTAGGGTGAGATGGGATCTCAAGGTTGTTTTGAATTTCCTTTATTGATGTTGAACACTGCCTTATGTGTTTACTTGCCATTCTTCTGAAGAAGGCAATTTCTTTTTTATTAACTGTTTTTTTTTACTCTAAGTATAAAGGTGATGTACAGAAGGGTTACCATTTCATGTCAGGTAAGGGATACATTTCTTTTTGGACAATATCACCCCCTTCCTTTGCTCTCTCCCAGTTTTCCCTCCTATCCCTATCCACAAATTGTAGGGTTCATTTTCGACATGGTATCTACTGAGTACCACTACTGCATTTGTTCACCCTTTGTCTCTCCACTTCTGTGTCCCCCCTTGCCCTCTCCCTCCAAAGACAGATAAAGGAACAAACGATACAAAAATAAAAATGAAACTCTTGTTTCCATTTCCTGGACTTAGTTCCAATAAATATTATGTAATCAGAGGCACAGAGGTATTGGACCTTCATGTTCCTCCCCTAAGAACATCCTCCTTTGGTCTTCCTATATGTGAATGGTTAAGAGTCCTGTTTATGTCCAAGTGTATTTCAGGGATTTTTGCCAGTCCTGGGGCTTGAACTTAGGGCCTGGGTACTGTCCCTGAGCTTCTTTTGCTCAAGGCTAGCACTCCATTACTTGAGCCACATTGCCACTTCCAGCTTTTTTTTATTAATGTAGTTCTGAGGAATCAAACCCAGGACTTCATGCATATGAGGCAAGCACTCTACCACTAAGCCACATTCCCAGCCCCATGTGTATTTTAGATCTAACTTCCTCATATGAGAGAAAACAAGCAAAGAAGGCAATTTCTTAAGGCCTAATGGTTGACCATGCCTTGCTTGGTCATGAACAGTGGACTACTGACTTGCACAGTGATTTCAGACAAGGTAAAGTACGTGGTCTGAGGTGAGGGGACTCAGACACTGATCCTGGGGCAAGTCTTAAGTGCAAGGAGGTTGGTGATTCAGGAGGGAAACAAGCACTGGTAGAGTGCAGGACAGACAGGGACCAACACAATATTCTATCCAGTTGGCCCAAGTGTCAACCCTTACTAAGAAACTCAGAAAGCTTGCAGAAGACACTTCTCAGTTAACATGTTACTGGGGAAATTAGGCAGTATTCCCCCATCTGTCTAGTTATTCACTGACAATTACTGGGAGGGCTGTTTCCAAGTGGGTGTTACTCTTGGTATTTCACATCTGTCAAGGAAGTGGCAAAGGACTCTATAGGCAAGAAAAGCTGTGCTGACAGCCCAGTGATGTTCTCACAAAGAGGTGAAAGTGAGCAGGGGTGTTGGGGGTGGGAAGGTGGCTCAATGGTAGAGCGCTTGCCTTGCATGCCAGAGGCCCTGGGTTCGATTCTTCAGTACCACATAAGCAAAAAGAAAAAAAAAAGAAAATATAACACCAGCCTTACCACTTGCAATGGCTTCAAATGGACCTATTTCTCTCAAAGCAGAATGGTTTAAACAGTCAGAAATATTAGGGCCAAGAAGGGAACATCTTTAATATATCTGCAGCTCTATTTCTGAACAGGATAGGATAATTAGTAGAAGCCAAGTTTCCTGGCTTTTGTGTTTCAAATCCATGAAGATCAGCCAATAAAAATCACAATACTTATGTACTTTGAATTGTTCGGGAAAGTCGCATTCACGTGCTACCGAACGGAATCCACAAATGTTAAGGCATCACCAAGTGGTACAAAGGAAAGGTCAGTAAGCATAAATCTTCACTTTGTGCACCTCCTTGTCATCACACTCCCTCTGCTTGTTATAGTAATAGAAGGTATTGTCCCTCCTCTGGAGTTTCTTCACATATCCTGTCTCTGGCCAGCGGTCTACCTGCACAATTAAAAACAAAAATATAAACACAGTAATGCCTGTTTTACTTTACCTCCCATTTCACTATCAAATAGTTAAAAGCACAACTGTCATTTTCAACACTGAAGTATCGCCAGGCACTAGTGGCTCATGCCTGTAATCCTAGTTACCCTGGAGGCTGAGATCTGAGGCTCATGGTTCAAAGCCAGTCTGGGTAGAAAAGTCCCCGTGAGACTATTTTCTCTAATTATCCACTAACAAACCAGAGGTGGCACTGTGACTCCTGTGGTAGAGCACTAGCCTTGAGTACAAAGAGGCTCAGGGACAACGTCAAGGCTCCAAGTTCAAGCCCTGCCACTGACCAAAAAAAAAAAAAAAAAAAAAAAGGAAGTACCAAAACTTTTAAGTAGCCAGCAATTGAAGCCAGGTGCTAGTGGCTCACAGCTAAAGTCCTAACGACTTGGAAGTTTCCTGGTTTGAAGTCAACCTGGCAGAAAATTTACAAGACTCTATGTCAAAAAGCAAAGCAAAACAAAACAAAAAAGAAAGAAAAATAAAAGAAAAAAAGAAAAAAAACCTGGTCTAAGGGTGTAGACTCAAGTGTAGAGCCCTAGCCTGGCAAGCCCAAGGTCCCAAGTTCAAAAATCCAAGTACCACAAAAAACAAGTTTAAAATGGTATTGGACATACATCAAACTTGCAATCTAGACTGTAGAACTGGTCCAGGGCTTCTCGCTAGAATCTGCTTTGTAGATCCAAATGTCTACACTGTGGCCAAGGTAACCTAGCACTCCAGATAAAAGTAAGGCCTCCCTGATGGGAATCTGCTTTTTTCTCCTAACACCATGTTGCTCACAAGGCCCCCTAACCCCCTTCCCCCAAGGGCCCCCCTCCCCCGTAATTCCCAGGAAAACTTCATCCTGACCTTATCTGAAAGTACAGGACTGTTGACATCAGAAGAGTAGATACCCTACCATAAAACCCCAAACAGGATAGTTTGCACAATAAACCCCCAATAGGACAAGACAAAGACATTCCAGAGAAGATCTCACATTGGAGTTTATTTAAAAAAAACAAAAAACCTTAAAACACAGCCTCACTCCCCACTCTTTGTTTCTCTGACTCTGTTTGGGGTTACATGGAGTCTCCTGCAGCCAGGAGTAAAGCCTGTTCTCATCTGTTGAGGTCTCTGCCTTCTTTCTATCCTTTTGTCCACTAATACCCTCAGGAGAAAATGGCGACCAGGGATAGGCCCAGGCCTCATGATAAAAAGCAACCATTGCAGATGATGGAGATCATTCAGGGACTACTGCAAGTGACTGCTAAACATAGCTAAAGGTGCCCGAAGTTCGAGTTCACGTAGATGTCCATTTTTTCTTTATTTTTCTTGGTTGTGGGGCTGGAACTCAGGGCCGGGGCGCTGTTTCTGAGCTTGTGTGTGTGTGTGTGTGTGTGTGCTCAAGCCTAGTGCTCTACACTTTGAGCTACTGCTCTACTTCCGGTTTTCCAGTAGTTAATTGAGTCTCATAGGCTTTACTGCCCCAGCTGGCTTCAAACTCAATCTCAGCCTCCTGAGTAGCTAGGATTACAGGTGTGAGCCACTGCCCTGCCTGATGTCCACAGTTTTCAATAGAAACTTGAGGTCATAAACACAAAGTCCTCAGCAATCTTTCCTTATCCCCATGGACTTTTCTTAAATAAATATCATGCTTCTCTTTGTTTTGGGTAGTGGGGGGCACAGTACTGGGGACTGACATTAGGGCCTTGACACTTGCTAGGAAACTGGTACTCTTATAGCTTGAGCCACATCTCCAGCCCCTTACTTTTTTCTGGGGTGGGGTCTTGTTTATGCCTAGGCTTACAATCCTTCTTCTTGTGCTTCCCTGTGTTGCTGGGAATAATGCCACCCACATCTATTGTGCATCTCCTCATAGCTGTGGTAATAGACAGGCACTACCACATCCAGTCAGCTTGAAATCGAGACTTATGAACTTTTTGACTGGGCTGGCTTTTATGGCCATTCCCCAAACTCTGCAACTAGGATTATAGCCTTGAGCCACCACACCCAGCTACTATTTTTTTTTTTAATAAGCCCTCATTTTACACTTTCTTCTTTGACTTTATCTGATTTGAACATTTCCTTTCTCTTTCCAAATTCAAAGTTATGCCTTCCTGCTTAGGTTAATGTGCTATTTTTTTAATGTTCCTCCTGGATCTGTCAAATTCCCATTATTTCAGTTTTAGAAAACCAAACCTTGTTTATCTTATTCTTCAGCACCATTCACACAGAAAGCCCTTCTCTTTCATCTTCTACACATGTGATTCCCAGCTTTCCATCGGAAGAAAAGGTGGCTGCCAGGTCTTTTACTTTCTACTAATGTTTTCTGGTTTTTGTTTTTTCTTTTTTGTCGTATGTGGGGCTTGAACTCTGGGCCTGGGGGCTGTCCCTCAGCTCTTCAGCTCAAGATGAGCACTCTACCACTTGAGCCACAGTGCCACTTCCGGTTTTCTGAGTGATTTATTGGAGATAAGTGTTTTACAGACTTTCCTGCCTGGGCTGGCTTTGAACCTCCATTTTCAGATCTCAGCCTCCTGAGGAGCTAGGATTACAGGCATGAGCCACATGTGCCTGACTCTGTTTGTTTTTGATACAGGATTCCATTATGCTGCTCAGGTTCACCTTGAACTTGCTATGAACCCAGACTGGCTTTGAATAGGAGATCCTCCTCCATGTTGAGTGTTGGGATTACAACATGCATCATTATGCCTGACTTTTGCATTTTTTGTCTCATTTATTATGCATAAAATAGAATTTCTGAGAGGATTAGTTGCTTCTGTGACATTTAGGTTTTTGTTTTTTGTTGTTTTTGTTGGTCGTGGGGCTTAAACTCTGGGCCTGGGTGCTGTCTCAGCCTCCTGGGTAGCTAGGATTACAGGCATGAGCCACCGGCATGGGGCCTGTGACATTTACTTTATAGCAACACAGCAAACCATTCTAGCAATATGCCATGTCTCCTTTGTGCCTCAGCTGGGAAAGGAGGTATTTTTAAAAGTTAGTTACAAGTCTCAAAGATTAACTTGTGTGTGTGTGTGTACACGCGCGTGCGTGCGCATGCATGTGCGTGTATCAACAACAAAAGGCTGGAAATGGAAATAGAGCATGCATGTGCAGTAATGGGGCTTGAACTCAGTTCCTGGACACTGTCCCTGACTGTTTTTGCTCAAAGGTAGCACTCTATCACTTGAACCACACAGCTCTATTTCCAGAATTTTTTTGTTTTTTGTAGTAACTGGAGAGAAGAGTTTCATGGACTTCCCTTGCCAGGCTAGCTTTGAATATTGATCCTCAGAGCTCAACCTCTAACAGTTGAGAGCCATTGGAAACCAGCTCAAGAATATCTTGTTCAACAAATAAATAGTGTACCCTTTCTTTACAGAATCTTCAGAGCAATGATAAGGGACAATCCTCAACACAGCTAGACTGGGCCTGTGCTCATGGTTTCCAGACATTTTTCTTTTTTCTATCTCTTTTTTTTTTATATCCCTTTGTGCCAGTCATGGGGCTTAAACTCAGGGCTGCCCCTGAACTTTTGTGCTCAAAAGCTAGCACTCAACCACTACAGCCACAGCTCCACTTCTGGAATGTTAGTGCTTATTTGGAGGTGCAAGTCTCATGGACTTTTCTGCCCAGGCTGGCTTCAAACTACAAACCTCAGATCTTGGCCTCTGAATAGCTAGGATTAAAGATGTGCACCACTGGTTCCCAGCTTGAGTCCTCCTACCTTCTGCTCAGGTAGTGAGGTTGACAGGCTCTAACAGCACCCAGGAGAGTGTATGCTCTTCCATCAGTAAGAAAAAGGAGTGTTACTCTAGCCTTCACCTTGCTGCACATTGAAAGGGACACTCCAATCTCAGGCAAGCCTTCAGCTAGCATCCGATTTGTCTTTCAAATGCACTGCATCTACTCTGAAGAACATGAAGGTTTTTCTGAGGACCAACCCCACAAAAGTCATTTTGTTTTCCTCAGAAATTCTTTTTGCTTTTCCATTTTTCTTTCTCTGGTAGCACTGAGGTTTGAACTCAGAGACCTGTGCTAGCTAGGATGTCGCTCTACCAGTTGAGTTAGGCTCTAGTGTTTTTTGCTTTGTTTTGGGGGATAGGACTTCTATTTCCCCATTTATGGTGTGATTTTCCTACTTATGCTTCCCAAGCAGCTGGAATGGCAGATACATGCCACCACACTCAACTATTGATGGAGCTTCACTAATTTTTTTTTTTTTCACATGGGCTAACCTCAAACTGTGATCCTTCTGATCTACACCTACCAAGTAGCCGTGATTAAAGCTGTGTGCCATGACACCCAGTATTAAATTCTTTTTCTTAAAAGCACCATACTTTTCCTAGCATCTGGCTTTATTGTAGATACTTATTTTATACTCTAAGATAGTTCTTGCTCATTAATGACAGCATCAGTCATTGACTAAACATTATTTAGTCAATGTTATTTTACAGTGAGAAAATGCAAGTGGAGCCAGCCAGAGAGAAGTAGAGTCAGGAAACAAATGCTGAACCCATGGACTCCAAAACCTATTTTCAACTGCCTCACTGCATTTCTCAGGGCCAAGCACTAGCTCCTTTCACTCCCTCATGCACTTGGCACTGAGTTTCCCCATGCAGCTGTTGTTTTGCCAGTCCTGAGGCTTGTGCTGTTCTGTTCTAGGTTCATGTTCTACCACTAGAACTACTGCCAGATTCTTTTGTCTCTAACTGGACATAGAGACTTCATGGACTTTGCCACCCAGGCTGGCTTCAAGCCGCAATCTTCAGAACCTAGTTTTATGAGTATGTGGGCTTACAGGTATGAGCCATTGGTATCTGGAAACTTTTTTTTTTTAATAGTCTTGCTTTGTTTGCTCAGGTTAGCTTATACCATGACCCTACTTATGATTCCTGTGATGAAAGACCTGCACCTAGTACATTTTACTGGTTGAGATGTAAATTCTCAAAACTTTTATTTTCCTGGGCTGTCCATCTTTAACTGCCCTGGCAGGTAAGATTAGAGATGTGAGCCACTACACCTGTCTTGGCATCCCAACCTTAAGACAAGGTATCAAAAACATTCTTGAACAGCATTAAAATAATAATGCTTGTGTTTTTCTTATTTAAAAGCCTTGGACACTATCTTTTGGTAATGAGGTCTGAGTAAGACCTCAGTTGCTATGAGAAGACTGGTACATTAAAATCAGTTGTCAGCTCTTCACTTAATCAGTATTTGTGTGTGCACATGCGCATGTGTGTATGCACACACATACATACTCATACTAGGGCTCAGGGTGTGGCTTTTTTTTTCACTCATAGCTGGTGCTTTATCACCTAAGCCATACCTCCAGTTCTTTAATGAGTATTTTGTTTGGGTATGTGTGTGAAGTCAGCACCTAGATGCTGTCCCTTAGTTTGTTTGTTTTTTTTTTTTTACTGTTTTTTCCTTTTTTTAAAAAAAATTTCAGGTAAGAATATCAAGAACTTTTCTGCTAGGGCTGGCTTCAAACCTCAATCCTTAGATATCAGCCTCTTGAGTAGTTAGAATTATTTGTGTGAACCTCTAGGTACCAGCTGTGTTTTCTCATTGACAATCTCCATTAAACTATGATTGAGGGCTGGGAAGGTGGCTCAGTGGTAGAGTGCTTGCCTTGCATGCTTGAGGCCCTGGGTTCGATTCCTCAGCACCACATAAGCAAAAAGAAAAAAAAAGCCGGGAAGTGGCGCTGTGGCTCAAGTGGTAGAG